>NC_050455.1:35793251-35843251 GCF_903995425.1 Onychomys torridus
ATTGGTGACCAAGTAAGACAGACTTAGTGTGGTTCAAATGCTTCTAGAAAATGCAAACGCTGCAACTACCATGATGAACTGAGACTCTTAGCAAAGAGAGGATTAGGATTGGTGTACTCAAATGCGTGGGATGCTGGGAAGGTAAGTTCCCTTGGACCAGATGAGAGTGCTGGGAGGTGTCGGAGGAATGACCGGAGACTTCGGGGACCTCACAGGACCTCAGCTGAGGTTGCAGTTTGCAAGCTATTAGTGTTGGGATGATCAGAGAGAAGTCTACAGACTTAGGGTAGTTACTGGCCTCTGCCTCTCCGTGAATATGGGGGCACTGGGTCACATCAGTGAAATCTTTAGAGTGCAGATACCATTTAAAATTATCCCTCAGTGCTACAAAAATGGTGCTAAGTAACATTTATTTATGATCTGCTGTGTCAAAACTTTCCTGAAAATAAGAAAATATATTGTAATAGCATTCAATATATACATTCTCTTTTGGCAAAGTTTTTGAATGTCAGTTTCGGGTTCATTTTCTAACACGGTGTGTTTTAGGGGAGTATTTTGGTAACATTTCTGCCAGGTTTAATCATTATAATTGATATCAGAAGGATTTCATCAAAACCACATACATAATCAGCAAATTATGGGCTGTTTTTCGTAGCCACTATTTGTCTACCTATCTCAGGAAGGGATTTTTAGGCACTGATGATCTTGAACTTGCTGTTTAGAAAATATTTGCCTCCTTTCTTGACCATGTTTGGGGGTCTTTCTGCAGGCCATTCCCGTCATTCACAGGCTGCAGCTGGTGAGCGATGCCTTTGCCTTGTCTAAGTAAGTCTTTTCTGCTCTCACTGTTAAAAGGGCATAGCTTGAACACTTTACAAAAATAAGAGCCTTGTGACTATGAAATGGTTCTTTAGCATGCGGAGGCCTTAACCAATGAAGAACAGAGTCCAAAGCAGGACATGGTTGCTCCAACCTGTGACTCAGCTCCTGGGAGACTGATGCAGGAGGATTGCTGGGAGACAGCAAAACACACACAAATAAAAATAAAACCAAACAAATAAACTTAAGATTAGACCAAATTCCATGTTCTCAGTGGACTTTTATAGCATAAATTGTTGTTGGCTATAAATAGACTAACAACTGATATTTTGAAGTTACTGAAAGGTAATGACTGATATCTGGGTTATATTTTGATATACTGCAGAATTATAAGTTTTATATGTATGTGCTAGATTTGTTTAGGATAAGCCATGCCACTGTTTAACCAGAAATATGTCCAAGATTTAAATTTTCAGGATATATATATATATATATATATATATATATACATATATATATTCTTTAATTTATATATTCTTTAGTACATATATTTATCATATAATAAATTACCTAGTGTGTCCTCCTTTTTGCCTGTCATATGTGGTGAGTATTTGCCATTTCTTTACTGATTATTCCCTCTGATACCTGTTTCTCCATGCTTGGCTGAAACACCTCTCTAGATTCACTCTGGCTTGGACACCGCTGGCCACATCCTCCAAGAATCATCCTTTTGGCTTCTTGACACTTGGATGTGAACCCTTGACTTTCTGACTTCACTTCTTCCTATCACTGTGAGCATCATTATGTTGCCTTCCTTCTTTCCGTGGGATGACTCGTTTGGTCTGATAACTTAAGTGGTTTGCTCAGATGCTAGAACAGAGGATGCTCGATTATGTTCTAAATGGACATCTCTCCCTCCTTCCTTCCTTGTCTTGTGTTTATCCTGTAGTGATTTCAATCCATTACCTTAACCACTGAATGTTCTTTTCTTCTCTAAGTTGTCTCTGCTATGTATTATTTTCTCTCTCCCTCCCTCTCTGTCGTGTGTGTGTGTGTGTGTGTGTGTGTGTGTGTGTGTGTGTGTGTTCTCCCCATTGTCTTAAAACCTCGGAGACACCCACGCAGCGTGTCTTATCTATCCACTCCTGTAAGGCCTTCTGAGTTCTCACTACTTCTACCACTTACGCATTCAGCCGTGTCTATCACCTTCCTTCCGGTCTCTTTCCTTAGCTTCCAGCCTTTCGTTCCTTTGAGCTAGCTCCCTTATGGCTTTCGGCACTGCACCAGCAGGAGTTCTAGGCATCAATTCTACCACATTACTTTGGTTGCTTAAAAACCTAAATTTCCTTCCCAAGAAATCTTAACTCTTTATTCTGATTTTCAATGGTCTCCTCAGGTTCGAACCACCTGATCTGTTATCTTTGTCTCTCACTGGACACAGAATGACCTGATCCACTTGCTATACCTCTCACTAGACATGGAAGATCCTGTCTACTGTTTTTGCCAGCCCACCACGGTGCTCCCCACTGCTTCTCCTTGGTCCCGTACTGCCCTCTCTACCTTTTTCAATTACACATGGCCTTCAGTGTTCTTCTTGAGTGTTTCTTTCTTGAGGCCTTCTCTGACTTCCCCTTCCCCCTGGGGTGTTTCCATGTGTATGCTTTTGCTTTGGTAACCTTATTATCAGTACTCAGCACCTTTTCTGAGACCCCCCTCCTTGACTTCCTAGCTACCAGCTGAACTCCTCAGTGATGCTCTTAGCTGCAGGCAACTGCAGTGTCGTATGCTGGTTTCTCTGCCCACCAGAAGATGGCAGAGCATTCATCTGAGAATGATAACTATATATATAGCTTGCAATAGATAATATTGACTGTAATGTATATCGTTGTAAGAACACATAATAAATACTCAATATTCCATAACTCAACAGTTGGCCTGGGTTTTCTACAGCTTCTTATGTGGGTGTTTGGGTGAACTGAGTGGATACAAAGGCCTGGCCCCATTTGTTGAGTTCTATATTATATCATCATACCTATAAAAGAAAGTTCCATTGGACTTTCGTTGCCCTTCTACTTGGATGGTTTACACATCTTGTTGAAGTTAGATGTTGAAAATGGAGCAGATATGGGAAGAGAGAAGATCTTTTTAGCAGGTCAAGGTTTTTTGAGTGTGTGTTTTTTTAAACCAAACAGAAACAATTATATTGAAATTGAGACAGCACTTGATTTAACCAAGTACCTTGCTGAAGAAGATGAAATCCTAGTGTGGTTTGAAGTCTTGGTAAACTTGATAAACAGGAATGTTATTTCTGATGTGAACAACTATGCTATATACCCATTATTGAAGGTAATTTCATGCTTTGTTATGTGGCTTTTAAATCACCCCTCTTTGCCTCTTTTGTTCTGGCCAGCATCTGTGGGTCAGGCCTTTCCAAAAGCAATGTTCTATTTATTCCAGATGTTTGGTGATTTATTTCTTTTTAGCTACAACTGATTATTCTTAGAAGAAAAATCCATTAGCCATAGACCTTGCCTAAGAGATGAGTGAGGGAGAAGCTTTTCATTTTTGATGAAGTGACAGTGTATCCAGAAATAAAGAGAAAGAGAGAGAGAGAGAGAGAGAGAGAGAGAGAGAGAGAAAGGAAGGAAGGAAGGAAGGAAGGAAGGAAGGAAGGAAGGAAGGCCCAGAAGTGGTAGAAATTATATATCTTCTTCTTAGAGAAAAATAGTATATATTAGGAACGATTTCCCAAAGAAATTTATAGGCAAACAAATAGTTTCTTATCAAACCCTTTTCTCATAACCCTAGTTTGTGTCTTAAGGGTTCAGCAATTTCAACCTACAAAATATGTTCCAGAAAAAAAAAAAAAAAAAAGAGTTTCAAAGTCTCTGTCGATATTAGGAAGAGAAAGATGGAAATCAGCACTTATGAATGAAACAATGGCATGCTGCCATCAAGAGGGGTTAGAAAAACGGAAAAGCCCCACCAGTAGCTCTTCAATAGGATGTGGAAGAAAGATGTCAAGACTGAGATCAGAGTAGACACTTAGAAGCAACCCTCTGGACAGTCAAGGTCCACAAGCAAGCCAGAGAGTGGTGATTGCAAGTGAGTTTCTGGGTCATTCTGAGGGTGATGTTGTAAACACCTCAGGTTCCAGGTGCTCCTTTTTCTCGTCTCCAAAGGAATATCGGGAGCTTAACTCAGTGTAGGCAGGGTGATGATGGGAAGGTTGCTGGCCTCTGATGACTGCTTTTGGCCAAATCAGTAGAAACCGACAGTTGTACTGCCTCGGGGAGTTTTGGTGGATCAATATAGCATCTAGTTGTTTCTCAGTAATGTTAATGACGGCCTGACTTTTGTAGCCTCATGTTTTTTTACCAGTTGATAGCATTTGGGCTGATAGCAAATGACAGTAATGTCTGATATTTTAGGCTCTCGCTTTTGTGCCCTTCTCTGTGGTTTTATGTGTGAAGCAGCAACCGAACCCGCAGAAGTATAAAAATAAATCAGTATATTTAGTAACAAAGATCATTTCTGAAAAAGCCTGTTGTTTATTAATATATTTCAGATAAATAATAATACATAGGGAATTCAGTGTTGTGTGTCAGAAATAATGGTAACTTTTCTTTGTGATTTATAGAAGTATTTACTGAAGAGACTTAACTCAATATGGAATACTTATTCAGCTATAATTCGAGAAAATGTGGCCGCATTACAAGACAATTATTTAGCTCTGTAAGTATTTTTAAGTGGTCATAACTGAATAAAATAACTTATATTAATAGATGGGCTTCCAGATTTGCGAAATAGAATCTTTTTTTAAAAATAACTAAAACCTTAGTATCTATTACTGAGAGAGTTTGTATGCTATTTGAGAATTGTAACTCCAGACCTGGTGAACTATGTGTGTCCTCAGAGGAAGCAATAGCTTGAGTTCTTGACTGACCTGCAATGCACATGTGTGTGCACATAGAAGTTTAAACTCTGTATTTGCAAAAGTTAAATTACTGGTTAAAATTTTAAGTGTATCCTGCTACAGGTGAAGGATTGTGCTTAGAATTTCTACTCTCCACCAGCAAACTGCAGGCCATGGGAAAGCCACCAAGGGAAGAATGGACTTGATGTTAGGATTTTGCTCTGGACACTTCTCAGCTCCACAGTCAGACAAGAGAGACAAGGACTCAGTATAGAAGACAGAGTTCCTTGCAGAGAAAAATGTAGTAACCTTAGGGATTTAAAATAGACAATGTCGAGAGAGTTGTGTCAACCTACATGATAGCATATGTTTTAAACTAAATCTTATCTGAGGGGCCATTTCCTTATGGCCAGCCTGTTTGGACTAACACTCGAGAAGAGCTAATGATCAGTCTATGTTCTTTATCAGAAAGCCTCCTGCTAGATAGGATTTTTTTTTCTGGCAATTCATAAAGTCACATCTCTACATAGGGCCAGAGATGTAACTCTTATCCTATCCTTCTGACTAAAACTCATATAACAGAGTGGATAAAAAAAGAACTAAAGAAAAAAAAATGTATAAAAATACACCTGTTTTAGGAGGAAGAAGAAACAACCTTCTTAATGGGTGGGCCTCCACAAAGCCCTGCTACCCCCATCTTCCTCCCCTTCATATGATATCTTAAATCTTATTGAGAGACACTTGTGATAATTCCCTTTCCTTTATCCATCACTGAATAACTGATATGTTACCAGGGACACAGTGGGTGAGGGCTTAGAACTGATTAGAGATGGGGTTCATCCTCAATGTCCTTCCAGCCTGCTAGTTTCTAACTAGCTACCTCTCATTTCTTTGTATTATTGTTAGCAAGAGTTGTACCATGATACAAATATGAACTAGGTGGACAGTAAGTACTTAAGGGTCACTTGTATGTGATCATGCTTAACTACTGGGAATGACTGTCCTATGGGAAGCAAGTACATTTTCATGATGCCTTAGGAAGGAGCTGAAAGGCAGCATGAAGCTACGGTACCTCTGCTTCGTTTGGGTATATGTGTTGGAATTCTAGACTTGGAGGTGAGCGGTAGCCAATGACTATAGCTACAGCTTCTAGAAACATCCAGCTTAAATCAATCAGACCAAAGAAGAAATAAAACTACCCAAAAATATGATCATTCTTACTCAGGAGTATCCTGCCGAGGGAGTAGAAATTAGTGCCATAGGCTACAACTAGAAGTCCATAGAATTGGATAAGTGAATATGTAGACAGTGTGAGTGAGTGTGTGTGTGTGTGTGTGTGTGTGTGTGTGTCGGGGGCAAATTGTGTGAATGAACAGGAAGGCACAAATGAACCCAACTGTGCAGCACATGTGTTAACCAGACACAGTCTAGGCTCTCGGAAAGCAGACTGGAGTAGCTTACATTTGGTAGCATCCTGGGCCAGTGTTTCTCCTCCAGCAACTTTTGGGAAAGGCTGATTTTTACAGAATCCCATCTTGTTGCAGCTAGCCCAAGTTTGGGATGGGTGGGGAGAGGGAATGAACACACAAACACATTTCTAAGAGTATCTGTCATGGGATCTCTACCCATGCACACCCCAACTGCTTATCACAACCTCAGATCAGGCTGAGTTGAGATGGAGGGTGGGACAAAATGGCATTGGCTTCTTTGTTTCTAATCTGGCTTCTTTTGCCCAGACCCCAAACTTAATGACTGTAGCAAGACACACAACAAAGCATGGCTTCCGTGCGTTCATTCTTGACCGGGGCTCTTCTTTGAACTCATTTTGAACAGCAATGTAGACCCGTGCTTAGCTGTAAGAATAAAACAAACTCCTCTCTTCCTCTTTGGACATACACACAGTAATTGACAGGAGGAAGAACCAGATGCTTAGCAAGGAAAGTAAATTGTCCTGGGGGGAGAAAGGAACTTTTCTTGAGTAGAGAAAGGATTTTATTTTTTAGCATATTAGATCAGATACGTTATGGATATTTTTAATCCACGAAGGGATTATTGTAGAAGGGGGGAGAGTAAATTAACAACAGATGAAGAGTGTGAGCACACCCATGTGTCTTCAAGGGGATGAATGATGGCAATAGTTTAATTCTAATTTCGAAAAAATACTATTTGTTAGGAGCTTTTCTGGTGTCCCTAAAAAAAAAAACCTCTGAAAATATTTTTCTGAATCTTTAATAAATTCATCATCAGAAAAGCTATTTTTAAAAAGCAACTCAGTGTTGCTAGAGGATATTTTAAAGTTCTCACTGTCATGTGAAACACACATTCTTAAAAGCAGAAAAAAATGAAGGTGATAATTCAACATTAACAGCTTCTCTTTGGCTTTTTCTTCAAGGCTGTCTCTGGAAAAATTTGTTGAAACTGCCTGTTGGTTGGGTCTTGAAGACTGTCTCCAGCTGTCCAAAGAGCTCTTCAGAAAATGGATGGCCAATCCAGAGACTGCGTAAGAGATACAGTGTAGGCCCCTTGCTCAACTCCTATACCAACGCCCTTGGTTTCTCTACCGTGGTGGTGTGCTTGGGAGGGATCATTTTTTTGCTTTCCCTTGGTTGAATTTCCCAATTCCTTTTCAGTCAGCCTTCCCTGAAAAACAGATTGTCTTTTTTTGTTTTTTGTTTTGTTTTGTTTTTTGAGACAGGGTTTGTCTGTGTAACAGCCTTAGCTGCGCTAGAACTTGCTCTGCAGACCAGGCTGGCCTCAAACTCAGAGATCCACCAAGACTAAGCTAGGTGATGGTAGCACACTTGGGAGGCAGAGAAAGGCAGCTCTCTGAGTTTGAGGTCTACAAAGTGAGTTCCAGGATAGCAAGAACTAAACAGAGAAATCCTGTCTTGAAAAACAAACAAATAAAATGATTATCTAAATTAACAGATTAGGGCTCATTCAGTAATGAGTTGATTTCCATGGCTTTTGGATGCTGCTGTATTATTCTCCCACTAAGCACTTACAGATAGGCAGGTTTGGGCTTGTTTTACATCTTAAGAGGCTGCTCTTTTGGGTTGTTTGGTAATGTTATATCTGTGAACATATGGGAGTCCTGCCCCGCCACCCATCTGAGTTTGCAGTTTCATTAAGAACTGAGACTCTGGTTTTTGGGACTTCATTGCCTTTTGTTTATCACCTCAGATGGACTCTAAGGAAATGTGATAAAGAGACCCAAGACCAAACTAACTTATTGATATATGTTGCATTATTATAACTTACTTCTTTGAAAACTCAACTGATCTGCTAAATGAATGTTCTTTTCTTATCATAATGCTAATAGCAGTTACCTCTTTAGTTCTTTAGATCTTCAATCTTTATGGTTCAGATATCAAATAACTTCACTAAATTCCTACTTCTGAATATATGACTACTTGGATAACTGTGTTCCTGAACTACCGTGGGGAATGCCTTCTCCTGTTCATGCCTTTCAGAATACCTTATCCAATTCAAAGAGTGGTTTTATGCAATGGCATTGCTTTGGGAAGTGATAAGGAGTGGGACTTTCTTTTAAGTTTCTATATCAATACAACTGAGGAAGAGGAAGGGACCCATCTTCTTCAGGCATTGAGCTGCAGTAAAGAACCATGGATACTCAACAGGTAGGTTGATCAACTTACCTTACATGTGCTTGCCAGAGAAACACGATCTACATCCCAAAACAGAGAGAAAAAAGAAACACATACATTTGTGCATTACTAACTTAGAACCATGAGCTTGTAAAAAAAAAAAAAAAGAAAAAAAAAAGAAAAAAACCAAAAACCATGAAAATGAACTTTTTATTGGGGTTTAAAGCTTGTTTATATTTTACAACTGGACTCTTGTAGATTTATGGAGTATGCCATTACTGTGTCTCCGTCCCCTTTTAATGACACAAATATAATAGAAGTTGTGGCAGCATCTGAAGTTGGCCGGTACGTGGCAAAGGACTTTCTAATCAACAATTGGCTAGCTGTAAGTCAGAGGTAAGAAGGAACCCGAGACCTCAATTTCATTTACATCATTAATTGTTTTTTTTTTCCTATTTTGATCAGAGAATATAGTTTGGATAATTTATTTTTTTATTTCTTGATAATTTCAAATGTGTGTAAAGATGTGTTTTGATCAAATCCATTCCCTATCCCCTTGCCTTTGAGTCTTCCTTTACCCACCCACGTTATTCTCCCCTCCCCCACTTCAATGCTTTTTTTAAAAAAAATCCACTTAGTGCTGGCAGTGTGTGCACGGATGTAGGCCTTTCTATAAAGGGGAAACAATGCTCCTTCCAGACACCACAGGCTAGCAAATAAAAGGCCCAGTGCCAGGTATGGGTTATCTATTTTAAAGTGTTGGTCAGTGGGCTCCAATGAACACCCCAAACATTACAGGCTATTCCCCTTGCTCATGGTACCCTCAGTCATTGACTATGGAGATATTCACCTTCAGTCTGGCTGTGTTACTAAGGTTCTTTCACTCACTAAAAAAGTGATGGTTTTTCTGTATCTTGTCTCACCACAAACTAGAAAACATAAAGGATCATTTACCCTCAATTTTGTTTTTCTGTATGAAAATGGATTTACATATGTTATTATCTATCCCAGTTTCCCCATTATACACATCAAAAAATTTCTCTTAAGAAACACTAATTTGAGTAATTAATATTTTTGGTATGAGCATACACCATCCATTTATGTATTTTATGAAGCCTATCACACAGCTTTTAAGAAACAGTATTATATTAACCTGAATGCTGCGGTTAGATTTTCCTTATCTGGATTCTGTATTATTAAGTTTTTACATTTTTTACCCTTTAGGATTAGATCTGCTTGCTTCCTAGGTCTTCTTCTGTTCAGTAAAATATATATTAGCATGTAAAAAGTCAGAAAACATGTCCTTGATGGCTGCTGCTTCTAGAATATTATATGCCATATATTTTTAGAAGATAAAAATTAATAATCCCTGCATGTGCTTAGACACTATAGATTTAGCAGATAAAACATGGATAAGGTCTAAGCACCTGAAAAGTTAGAACACAGCTCTTGCAAAAAGTTTATTCCTTCAGAATAAACACATATAGATTTTTTGTTTGCTTTTGAAACAGGGTCTTATGTAAGCCCAGGCCCTTGAATTCACTATGTAGCTGAAAACTTTCAAGTCTTCAACCTCGAATGTAACTTCCAAAATACTAGAATTACAGCCATGTGACCATGTGCCCACCATGCCCAGGTTGCTAGAATATGAATACCAAAGGCCATAGATGTGTGACTACCTCATAGAACAAAGTAATGGATGTGTTGTAAATACTTATTGAGCACCTTTAGAACATGAAAAGGGATCAGGTTTTCTGCATTAGAAAATTTAAAGCTATTAGATGAAAACGCGTTTATACTGAACTATTTCTCTAGCTCATCATAGAAACATACATATTATACTTACATTATGAAAATATCTTCCTTTGTTTTGTTTAAGGTTATCTAACTCTTGCTTTATTCTGTGAGCAGACCTCATGAATTTTCTACTTACATTTTCTGAGATTCCTCATATTGGGGAATGAGTTATATTTTCTAGTTTTAATCATTAAAGGTAATCCCCTTCTTCCATAGCAACCATCTATTGGGAATGTAGAAGTTGAATTTTAAGTAGGGATTTCATACACACATCTTCTTTTTGTGTATAGTTTCAGAGCCTCATGAGCCTGTCGGTTATTCCTTGGTCTCTGTCTCTTGAGCTTGCAAGAAAAGCTCATTGTCCTCAGCCCCCCTGCCCTCAAGTCTCACCAATCTGACTCTGCCTTGTCTGTGAACCCATCATCGGCCTTGCTCTGCTTGTTTAAGTCACTTAACGCAGCTCGTCCTTAGCTTTCCTTCCACAACTTCCTTCTAACTCATCTAGTGGCCGTTAAAGGTGACATCAATGGACGTGAAAAACTGGACAAAGAAAAGCCCTCGAGGCCTCAGTGCTACACAAAGATAGACAACTAAGAAAAACTGGGAGCAGGAGAGGTGGTCCTCCCAGGAAAGAGCACACCAATCGGTTGTCCAATGCCAAACTGTCAGCCCCGAAAACATACGTACAAGTAACATGTGGACTGAACTGTTTTTATGTAGGAATATATATATATATATAATCTTCATCTAGGGGCTGTGCCCTTAGGATAATCAACTTGACAGAGTCTATGTGATCTTGAACAAAGCATGCAATAGATTATAGTGAGGTCTTAAATTATTAATTTAACTGAGTTTACTCTAGTTTGGATAAACCTGATTAAGACATTGATTGCATAGGTCCCAAAAGGAGTCCAGCTAGAGAAGTCAATATAGCAGTCAACTATGGTGACCAGTTGCCTTTGGATTGTAAACTTTATTCCCGAGTCTGGGCCTGCTTGATAGTGTCAAAGACCCCAAGTGTGCCCTCTCTTCCAAAAGTTTTCAAGGTGGAACTTATCCTATGTTTTTAGGGTTATAGTTATGGGGTTGCAATGGCCAGGTGCTTTGCATGTCTTATTGGCCTCGAGGCAATGGAGAGGTAAGGGTCTCTCTCTCCCTTTTCCATCTCAGAGCCCATGTTTTGCAACTCTAGTGAATTCCTATAGGAACACACACACACACACACACACACACACATACAAATGCCTGGGTTTAGCTCAGTGGTAGAACACTTGCCCAGCACATATGAGCCTCTGAGTTCAATTAACCACAACCATCCAAATTAATAATTAAACAGTAAGTACAAACAAACCCACCAAGAACAAGTTATGGTTTGCCTGAGGATGCACATTGTCATCACTACATGCGTCATGGTCTGCATTCCTTCTGACACACAGCTGTGTGCTGAGGAAGGCAAAGGGTCACAGATTCCTCCCAGTCTTTGTGTGAAACCATGTCTGGTTCCTGTGCACTTATACCACTTACAGATGTTAAGAACACGGATTCACTGTCCAGGCTCATTGAGGTTGTACCTCTCACCCCTGGGATCATCCACATGGACAAATGAGCTTGGGGAAGTGACTCTCACATTTGGCTGTGCTTCTGAGTCACACCGAGTGGCTAATAAGCACAGGAGCTCCCAAACCTACCTGCCCCTTGAAAACTGGGATAGGGTAGAAAGACTCTACCTTCTACTGGTTTCCCAAATGACTCAAGCAAAGTTTAACATGGGCCCAGCTGATACTATCTCAAAAATTGTATAGAGCTGAATTGAGTGGGGTATCTCAGCACTTGGGAGGTTGAGGCAGGAGGATTGACTTCAGAGCAAAGCTGAGCTACATAATGAATTCCAAGTCAGCCTGGACTACAATGTAAGCCCCTAACAAACAAACAAGCAAGTAACAAACCACATAAGGCTGCCTTGCTCGATCTCATAGCCACTAGCTAACATGTAGATTTAAATTTACATTAATTAACACTTTTAAAAATTAAAGTGACTGTATTGGACAGCCTAGACAAAGAACATCTCCATCATGGTATAGAAGTCAGTGGGCAATACTGACGAATCTAAACCAACCCCTTGACTAGCTTGTTTCATACAAAGCTCAAGTGCAAATTAAAACTTCAAATGGCATTAAGCAACTCACTAAGTCCAGACATAAATATATGGTGTCACCTGGGTCATGGAGAGAGCTCTCAACCTTTTGTGATGTAGCCCTCACATTGGTGCTTCTTTATCCATCAAAGTTGCTAGACTGGAAAATCTTGTTTCTAGCTGAACATATTTCTCACTTCAGAATTAAAGGATGATTGGTTCAGTCTTTCTGACACATGTGTCATAGTAATGTTAAGTGTAGGAGAAACTGGGTGCAGGGTAAATGCATACAATGATATTTTTCTGATGTTGTGCAATTTATTTCTGCACTGAATCTGTGTCCTACCTCAAGGTCACAGATTAGTATTGGGAAAGGCTGCTTTTAATTGACGTGGATTCACATGTAATTTTTATTCCACACAAGAATTTTTCTTGCCTTTAGAGAGCAGACAAATGTTGGCAATTTCCTACTAAGGCTTAAATTCTGCTCTCCAAAGAATTGATATTTCACAGTTGATTTAATTGACCTATATAAGCACATTAAATACAACCATATAAGGAATCCCTTAAAAAACTTCTAAATGGGTCTTATTATCTTCATAAAGTTTGTAGGATTATTAGTGCATGAACTTTTAACTGTGGCTTCATTACTTTTATATTTTATTCCAGAGAACATCAAATTCATAGAAGATGCTAAATTTATGGTAAATCGAATTTAGTTCACTCTTTTTGCACATTCTACTACAGAGAGTATTTTATACTCAATTAAATTTGCTTTACATATTGGATATACTTATTTTTATGGTTTAATTTATATTAGAAGTTTTGACTGAATAAACTAACATTTGAGTTGTTGAAAGCAGAAGTTCAAATTTAAAATATATATATATACTTAAATGACATAAGAGTGTTTACTTTGCTCTTTACACAGCAGACTATCTATGGTTTGTTGAAGTTATAGTATGCACTGAGATTGAATATATCACCAATCTCATGACAAAGCAGATTCAAAAGGCACAGCTTTGAAAGTTTTTATAATCCATTACTTTATTTTTATAAACTTATTTATTTATTTATTTATTTATTTATTTATTTATTTATTTATTTATTTATTTGGTTTTTCAAGACAGGGTTTCTTTGTGTAGCTTTGTGCCTTTCCTGGAACTCACTCTGTAGACCAGCTTGGCCTCGAACTCACAGAGCTCTGCCTGCCTCTAGCATCATAAAGTTTCTAAGAAAGAAACCCAGAGTTTTCTACCATTTCAGCTACTTAATATCTTGGAGGCACAGCCCTTCTGAGCCTCATCATAAATATACCAATGCCAGTAAAGTATACATTCGCTAGTAGACCAGTTGTCCCAGTGGAAAGAGAGCTATGAGAGACAATGGTTTCCAGCTCTGTCATCTCAAACTGCGAATGGAACATCACGAGTCTAGCATCTGTCTACAAACTGACATCAGGGCTTGGCTTTGTCCTCTGTGGAATGGCAGCTATTGTGTCTGATAAATCCTAAGGTTTCCCTACTAATCTAAAAGTGCAGTTGGTATGAATGTGTTAAGGACAAACTCAGAGTTTCCAATAACACATCGGTGTTGTATTAAGGAAAGAAATCAAAGACCTTCCTCTTGGTGTCATTTAACTAAGAGTGAGCCTGCATTTGATTCCTCTGCTTCCCTATTTGTATCTTTTAACCTCTTCTCTCTATTGGACAAGACTTAATCTGTGCCTGCCTAACTGCCGTCTTGTGAATCTGCCCATGTGTCTGCTTCTATCCCAGTGTGTCTGTCTGTCTGTGTCTGTGCCCATCCCTAACAAAGGGCTTTTGTCTAGTTTATTGAGCAGTACAGAAGGCATCACAGGGAGGAAAGGAATGAGGGAACTTTACAGAAATCTTCAACAGAGTTTTACAAGGGATTAAGTCACTAGCTCAAACAGACTCAGATAATAAACAGTATTACAAGCATTATTGTTTATCAAGCAATAGCTATATGTTGCTTTCAACATTTATGGTGGATATTTGTTTTATAATACCACCTTCAGCCTATATTTTCTGTTTTTAGCAAACAATTATCATAACACGTACAAACATGCATACATTTCTCTTGAGTCAGGGCATGGAAGGGTCCTGGATGTATTCCTTCATTATCTCAAGCACTCATGAACACATGTTAACTCTGTGTTCCTAGTTTGTTTTTGTTTTTTGTTTTAAGGATAACTAACTAGCTGGGCATGGTAGCACACGCCTTTTAATCCTAGCACTTGGGAGGCAGAGGCAGGCATATATCTGTGCGTTTGCAGCCAGGCTGATCTACACAGCGATTTCTAGCACAGTCAGGGCCGCATAGTGAGACCCTGTCTCACAAAGAGTAAACAAGTAAAGAAGATTGACGTGCCTTGGCTTTTGTCTTCATAACAATTAGAATATGTTGGAAACTGGTAAGGACAGACCATTTATAGTGTATATGTTTTGATCAGCAACATTGCAAGAGAATATTCTCTCAAGCATGAACAATAAACCATGTGTTTCTCAAAAAGAGTTCCTGAAGTGGGGCACTAAGGAGTGAGATGAGCTAGATACTCCAGCGCCTGCTCCCGGGTATCTCCCCGGATCCTCGGTGATGCTTGGGTCATGCTTCCATGTTAGTTTCATTTTGCAATTGACCAGTTGCTCAAGGTAAACTCTAAAACTCACTCCTGCCTCCTGATGTCGGCTTTCTCCCGTGTCTGCTAGAGAAGTCACATCTTTAGCTCAGGAGACAGACTTCCAGTTTGGAACTTAGTTTTTTTGTTGTTGTTTGTTTGTTTTTGTTTTGTCTGGAACTTGTTTCCCGTGTTACCTCATGAGTTTTTCCTCTACTTGGCTAATTAAAACAGAGAGCCAAGAGCTGTTCTCCTGGCCCCCGGTCCCAGCTTTGCTCACCTGAGCTGCACACAGGGTCCTGTTCACTCAGGTAGCTTCAGTTTTCCATTACATCTAGGCCTCGAAGAGGTAAAGCCTAGTTTCCCCTCACTCGGATTTCTATAGATAACGAACTCTTACAATAACCCTTACAATTTGAAAAATCACAATTACAGTTTTTGAAGTAAATCAATTACACATATTAATGACCAAAGCAACTTGACTATTTCTTGTTCAGTCAACTATAATAATCCTATTTCAATTTTGTTTTCTTTTTTAATGCATCCAAAATTCCTTTTTTTTTTTTTTCATGCTACAACAGTACTTTGCAGTGGTATGTATCTGTTCTTTCTTTACAACACTTGACAATTTTTGTTTCCTAAATGGTATTAGAGCAATTATGGTACTGGGACATCTTGAGACTCAGAAGACAGAAAGGAACACTCAAAAAAACGAAACAAAACAAAACAAAAACCCCACAATATAACTTTAAATACACTGTGGGGCATTTTAGTTTGTGGTTTTGAAATTTATTGTATATTACCTATCATTTCTGAAGGGACATCATTTACTTATTTATTTACACCCTTATAAAGTTTCTTGCTTTGAGACACTGGATATGAATTCTGTCTGTAGAATAGATGTATATAATTGTTGCTTTAAATAAATGTAATAATATTTAAATAAAACTGAAAATTTTGTTGCACAAAACAGTATATATGTATATAGTGTTTCTAGTTCTCTGCATAACAGATTTCCTACTTAAAGCTGAACAAGTTCATGCATGGTTTCACTTGAATTTGTGATGGTGATCTCAATGGGGCTGCCTACATCCTATTTGTCTGCTGCTGAAGCAGGCATCATTATTGCCAGGTACTGCTGTCCTCTGACCAGCACCTTGTTGCTTTGCAGGTATGGACCACAATCACTAGATGCTTTAGTGTGGGTCCTAGGGAGGACTGTAAGTACAGATCTCCAGGTTATGGAGGTAAGTCCTGAAAGTATTGTGGAGTACAATGATATTTGGGAAGCGCTTTTGATGTAATTTGACTCGCTGAAATGGAAAATCATGCACTTACTTGAATCATCTCACTCTACACTTTGATAGTGTGATTGGTGGTGTATTACATTCTCTCTCTCTCTCTCTCTCTCTCTCTCTCACACACACACACACACACACACACACACACACACACACACACACACACACACACCCCACACGCGTGCACACAAAGGGAATTTATCAGAGTGGCTTACACACTACAGTCCAAGTAGTCCATCTGTGGCTGTGTGGCTGTCTCCTGATGGAATGGCCAAAGACCCCACAGTTGTTCAGTCCACAGACTGGATGTCTCAGTAGTCCCCCTCTAGTGCTGGAGTCCCAAGAAAGCCCAAGACAGCTGCCAGTTGCAGTCGGTGTTGGAATCCTGAAGAAGCAGGTTCTAACACCAGGGAAGGAATGCCTCAGGAACAGGATGATGGACTTGCCAATGCGAGTGAGAGCAAGTAAGCAAAAGGCAAAGTGTTCCTTCTTCTGTGTCCTTTTATGTGGCCGGCCACCAGAAGGTGTGGCCCACATTTAGGGTGGATCTTTCCACCTCAAATAATTCAACCACGAAAAATCCTTTATAAGGAGTGCCCAGCTGCTTGGGTTTCAGTTAATTCCAGCTGTAGTCGGGTTGACAACCAAGATTAGCCACTATGAGTTCATGTTTTGTCAAGTGGACACACAGTATCTCCTTTGTCAAGCTTAATTTCTATCTATCTTTCTTTTTTTATTTTATTTATTTATTTAATTTGAGACAGGGTTTCTCTGTGTAGTTTTGGTGCCTATCCTGGATCTCGCTGTGTAGCCCAGGCTGACGTTGAACTCACAGAGATCTGCCTGGCTCTGCCTCCCGAGTGCTGGGATTAAAGGCGTGCGCCACCGCCGCCGCCAGGCTTGTCATGCTTAATTTCTATGTAAAAGCAATAGCCAAGTCATAACTGTGCCTAATATGATATAACTATCCCATGTACAGCCACATGTATTATATATTTGAGAGTAGGTGGCAATGTCACTTGAGGGACATTCTTTTAATGTCTTATAACTTAAATATGATAACCACTGATATTACCTCAATTGATATTATATTATACGATAAAAATATAGAGGAAAGAAAAATATCACACGCACAATACATTCTTACCAAAATAGGACAGAAACACTCAAGCCAATTATAATTTGTTTTTTCTGCAACTGGTCACATGGTCTTAGCTGGTATTTATAACAACTACCGTCCTCTACCACCCATTCTGTATTTCCTCTACCCTCAGCAAGCCCCTCAGCAGGTCTTGGCTCTTTTCCTGGAGGAGTGATCCATACATTCATTCCTGAAGGGTCTGGGCCCTTTGTCATCCTGCCTGGATAGGTTTACTATATTTTTCTTTTTACTTTAATCATAAGATGATAACATCAAGAGATGCCCTAAAGTAGCAGTTTTCAACCTGTGGGTTGAGACATTTTGGGGGGCCACATGTCAGATAACCTTCATATCAGGTATTTATATTATGATTCATAATAGTAGCAAACAACAGTTATAAAATAGCAATGAAGTAATTTTATTGTTGGGGATCACCACATGTCTTAGGGTTTCTATTGCTGGGATGAAAACACCGTGGCCAAAAGACAAGTTGCGGGGGAAAGAGTTTATTTAGCTTACACTTTCAGCATTGTTGTTCATCACTGAAGGAAGTCATGACAGGAACTGAAACGGGGCAGGATCCCGGAGGCAGGAGCTGATGCAGAGGCCATGGAGGGGACTTCCTTACTGGCTTGCTCCTCATGGCTTTCTCTGCCCACCTTCTTATAGAACCTAGGACCAGTAGCCCAGGGTTGGCACCATCCACCATGGGCTGGGCCCTCTCCCATCGATCACTCAATGAGAAAATGCCTTACAGCTGGATCTCAAGGAGGCATTTCCTCAGCTGAGATTCTTTCCTCTGATGACTGTAGCTTGTGTCCAGTTGACACACAAAACCACCCAGGATACCACAACATAGAGAACTGTATTAAAGGGTCACAGCATTAGGAAGGTTGAGAACCACTGCCCTAAAAGGATCTCTCACACTCCAGACATAATCTTCCTCACCTCCACTGTACAGAATCCAATTTCCACTTAGTAGTCTGGGTCAATGACTCCTAACACTGTCATTCCTTTCTTAGTCTGATGGCTTAGGGCACCAGAAAAGCCCAAAGTGGCCAAGGTGAAGTCTAAGCTTCCAGTTCAATGGAATGTTTATTGTATCTCCAGACAGGAGTGAGTGTTCTTCCATCTGGAACCAAAACTTCTAGGCCAGCAGAATGTAAGGAAAATTTTCCCTAGTGGGCCAGGTGGGTGATAGTGAACAAAACTCATCCCTTGACTACTCCTTGGTTTCTGGACCCATGAATATTGGCTATGGGAGAAATCATAACATGTGTTGGATGTGGATTCAAAGCATATACCGCCTTCTGCAGAATCCTGCCCCAGCCCTCTGGGATTTGTGCTGTAACTGTGTCTTCAAAAGGCCATTCCATCGTTCTATTAGACCAGCTCCTTTGGGATCATGAGGAACATGGGAAGAAGAGTGAATTCTGTGAATGTAGACCCACTGCCACACTTCTCTAGCTGTGAAATGGGCTCCTTGGTCAGAAGCCATGTTATGTGGAATACCACGATGGTGGATAAGGCATTCTGTAAAGTCCATGGATGATTGTTTTGGCAGAAGCAGCATGTGCAGTAAAGGCAAATCCATAACCAGAATAGGTATCTGTTTCCAGAATGCCGAAGTTCTTTAGTGGTGTAGTGTACCTTCTCATGGACTACACTTTCTATCTCCCCTCTAGGAGCTTGCTCAGCCTGAAGTCTGGTTATGGGTATAGAGGCGACTATTGGAGGGCCCTAAGAGACGTCAGAATTATCTTGTCTGGCATCTCCTTCAGGGAAGACTACTCTTGGTTGGGCATACAATAAGGATTAATTTCCTCAGGCAAAGGCAGAGAGGTCAATATTACAGGACGAGGGAATGGAGCTGCGTCTTCTGCTAAGGGTGGAGAGGTTACTTCCTCGGGTGAGACAAACCCTTCAGAATCTGAGGTTCAAAGTCCTCAGTAGACTTCTCTCACATGTCCCATCCCATGCTACAGGGTCCTGTCCCTTACCAATCAACGCCCTGACTTGAACTGCTGATACTTTCCAAGGCTGGGACTTGAATCTTTGTTGTGATTCAGTCACTCTTACAATGAGAGTTTTGGTTTGATTTTCTGCAACTTGAGTTCTATGGCTGCTGGAGAGAAAATTCTCTCCCAGGGCACGCTTAGAAACTTTTAGACTGGTTCTGTGTATCTGGAGCCAGTCAATTGTATCACTCAGCTCATTCTTTTCTTGCTACTGTATCCAGAGACACTATAAGATGGTTAATTTGACCATGGAGTTCATGCTTTTCCTATACTGTGGTATCCTGAGACACAAGAAGTTGGTTAATTTTTTTTATCATAAAACTCATTCTTTCCTCTGTCAATTTATCCAGAGATGCTAGGAGCAACAAGCCAGTATTATTATTTTCCTTATTTTCCCACAAATTGTCAAAAGTTATATGTACAGTCACTAAATTCCCTTTTTCCTAACAATGGGCTTTCAATGCTCTCTATATTACTAAGGGAGTCTGTAGTTGGAAGATTTCGTATATCCTGCCTGGATGGCTGGTGGTTGGGACAAATTTCTCACACTCGTGTTCCCCAAGCAAACACACAGAAGCTTATATTATTTAAACTGCTTGGCCATTAGCTCAGGCGTATTACTGACTAGCTCCTTATAATTAACCCACAATTCTTATCTTTGTTTAGCCACATGGCTTGGTACCTTTTCTCAGTTCTGCCTTGTCATCTTGCCTCCTCTGTGTCTGGATGGCAACTCTGGACTCAGCCTTCTTCTTCCCAGAATTCTCCTCTTTGCTTGCCCTGCCTATACTTCCTGCCTGGCTACTGGCCAATCAGCGTTTTATTTATCAACCAATCAGAGCAACACATTCACAGCATACAGAATGACACCCCACAGCAGGAGTGTTCAGTAACTATAGATGTTGGTGAATTCTGAAGTCTGTTCTAGAAACTTCACAAATCCACTCTTACAAGTCTATCTCTCTAGAGCTACTCCCTCTGTTACTTCTGGCTCAGTTACTTCGCTGTTGCTGCAATAAGACATCATGACCAAGGCGGCCTATAGAAGACTTTATTGGGAGCTTGCTTACAGAGAGTTAGAGTCTGTGACCCTCATGACAGGGAGCATGATAGCAGGTAGGCAGGCATGGCAGTGGAGCTGTAGCTGAGAGTTTACATCTCGATCCACAAGGAGAGAGAGAGCTAACAGGAAATGGCATGAGTTTTTGAAATCTCAAAGCCTACCCCCAGTGACACACCTTCTCCAACAAGGCCACACTACCTAATCCCTTCCAAACAGTTCTATCAACTGAGGACCAAGCATTCAAACTTATGAGCCTATGAAGGCCGTTCTCATTTGAACCACCACATTCCACTTCCTGGTTCCTATAGGCTTGTGGCCATATCGTAATATAAAATACATCTAGTTCAACTTCAGAAGTCCCCATTGATGCTCAGTCTCAACACTGTTTTTTTTTTAAATTTTATTTATTTATTATGCATATAGTGTTCTGCCTGCATCCCTGCAGGCTGGAAGAGGGCACCAGATTTCATTACAGATGGTTGTGAACCATCATGTGGCTGCTGGGAATTGAACTCAGGCTCTCTGGAAGAACAGCCAGTGCACTTAACCTCTGAGCCATCTCTCCAGCCCTGTCAACACTGTTTACAAGTCCAAAGCTTAAAGTGTCTTCTGAGGCTCAAGGCACTCTCTTAATTGTAATGTCCTGTAAAATCAAGAAGCAAACTACATGATCCTGATACACAATGGCACAGAATATGCAGTACTGTTACAGAAGGGAGGGGTTAGGACATGGTGAAGAGAGAGTGGACCAAAGAAAAACAGTAACCTAACAGGGCAGACTCCAAATCCTGTAGTTCTATAGTGTCCAGTGTCAAATGGGTTAGATGGCTTTGCCCTTCCAGCTTTGCTACCTACAACACACTTCTTTCTTGGGCTAGTTCCACTCCATGTCTGAAGGTCTCTTTGGCTTTGGCACCTCTAGGGGTCTCCAAGGCAGTCTAGGCTTTACTTCCACAGCTTCACACAATGGGCTCTCAGTGTGTCTTGCCTTCTCAGAGCCTTCATGCAGGGACTGCCCAGCCACACATTGTTTGACCTCAGTAGCCTTCCTTAACTACAGAGGAAGATTCCATAACTCCTTGCATGTGTATCCTTCATGACTCTAAACCCAGATCCACGTGGATAACATTGCCAAGTTCAGCAGCTGGCTTGGGACAGAGCCTGGCCCCTTGAATCACATCTACAAGCATGCTACCATGCTCCAATTAAACTCACATTCTTGTGCTTACATGGGAAGCATTTTGCCAACTGAGCTATTTTCCTAGCCCATCAGTACCCGTGTTTGCATATTAATTTTCTAAAACTTTACTGAATTGTTTATTTGTTCAGATAAATAAAAGATGTTGCTATCTATGAACAGTGCCAATTTGACTAAAACATGCAGAAATGAAGGGCAACATCTGTAAAGACAGATGTAAGATGCATCAAGATTGACCTCTGGAAGCTGCCAAGTTCCTTTGAAATACAAAAGGATCTCTCTGTGTTGCTGGTCACAAATCTTGTGCAATATCCAATATGTATTCCATAACTATTTGTTGAGAGCTTTTGGAAATAAAGAAATTAACAAGATCAAGTTCTTACTTCATGGACATTGCAGCTGACATTTCATCCTTCTGGGTCAGTTTGGTGTTAATCACACTGTTTCAGTCACAGCCTCCTCGGGGATACATGATGGAGGTCTACACATCACTATTCCTTCCAAGCATCACTGCCTCTTTGCAAAGGCGTTTTGGTTTTTTCCACAAACTGGTTTATTTTGTGTCAGTGAAAGTTTGGTGTTACTGATCAATTATCTCTATCCTTCTAGTTGCAGTGGTTCCTGGGAAATGTGTTGGAGGAGCACCAGAGGATTGCGGCTCATGCCAAATTACAGGCAATGAAGACGGAGAATCTGAAAAACAAGAAGAGGATTGCCAGGATGGCTGAGTGGCTTTGGAAAAACACATAATTTGTGGCCACCTGCAGCATGCTTCATGAGTTTTATAATTGTGTTGGCTCACAGTTCTGCCTTCCATATTTAGTGACTCTGGAGAGCTGCATGGCTTCTTTTATTTCGGTTATGTTTTTTCTCCTTAGTCATGGCTTTCCTGTTTACACACCTTACCCCAAGGATCAGTGATTGCTGAGGATTATGTTCACTTCCCATTGAGAAATAAAGTCACCAAATTTAAGTGCCTTGCAAAAACAAAAAACAAAAAACAAAACAAGATTGACCTGAAAAAGTCTCAGTTATTTTGATGTGAAGGCTAGTGGAGCATTAAATCAGTGGAATTATCGTAGTGCAGATTCTATTCAGATGGAATTCCAGACTTAGATTAACTCTATGAGTTATTTAGTTTAAAAACAAAAGAATGATGGGAACACAACATTGCAGTGTAAAGAAAGACAAGCCAGAGATAAATGAGATCACTAGGAGACAACGCAACCAAAGAAAGCAGAGTCTAGTCAAGACTGAAAAGTAGGTGTGGACATGGACAATTTCAGGAGACATATCAAATGCCCCAAAAGCAAAAAAAAAAAAAAAAAGAAAAAAAGAAAAAAAGTCTCCTTTCCTCACAGCTCTCTCCTGAAGCACCTACATTGACTCCTACTTGACTGTTATTCTGTTAGATGATGTCACAAAAGGAGGAATGATTTTAGAATATGCAAATCGCCCTCAGGATCACTTGGGACGTGTGTGTGTGTGTGTGTGTGTGTGTGTGTGTGTGTGTGTGTGTGTGGTGGTGGTGGTGGTGGTGGTGGTGGTGAAAGCTCTCCCCCGAGGCTCTGCATGTTCACCTGCGGATGGAAGCTCTTTCTGTCAGAGTCCCTGATGTCAAGGACAGTAACACCTTTGACTACTCTTCCGGGCTAAGAAAAATCTCCAAATGAAGAGAATCAAAGTCAAGCCAGAACACAGTGATTGCCGTGTCATACTCAGCAGAACAAATTCAGTTGGCCAACTTGAACCTAGTTGGAATGTGGAGCAGTAGACTTTCAAGAGTCGCTGACTAACACATGGCAAGAGCTTAGTTTTGTTATACACAGGATGAAAACAGGACAGTGAAGCACACCGCTCCTGCTTCAGACGCTGGGTATCTATCTCATCCAGTCCTTTTTCCTTTACACTTTGTTGGTGTTTTTTAGAATGAGGGTCAAAATCGCTTCTCTCCTATCTACCTCACAGTTGTAAAGATTAATGAATATGCTATCGGTGCAAAGATTTTAGAACTTCTGGACAAGACTAGAAGCTTAAAAGATTGTTCCGTGTGACTTTATTAATGAGGAGTCATGGGAAAGACGATATATTCCAGAGACAGAAAGAAAGGAGAGCATCAGGAATCATGAAGACGGCAGGACTGGGAACCAGCACAGAGAAATAGACAAGGGATGGGAAGAAGAAACAGGCCATGGTGTGCCACTCCATCCATGGTCTGTCACTGAGCACACACACATTCAAAATTAACACGATGTAAGTCATCATACATTCAAATATTCATTTGAAATTTGCAGCATCTCACAGTTTTCTAGAGAAGGCTTTGCATCTATACATATGGTGAATGGAACATAAAGTCACCATGCTCATGTCCCAACTTCCTCTACTCTGTAGTAATGCCTAAGTAGCACACTGCTAACTCATACAACCAATGAGGAAACAGTTATAAACCCAGAAGATTGAATTATACCACACCTTGCATATGGCTGTGCGTTTGTGTGATTAGTGTGACTTAATGGATGCAAATAAAAACTTCTGTGTTGGATATACATCTCAAGTTTCCAGTTTGTTTTTAATTTTTAAGTGTGTGTGTGTGTGTGTGTGTGTGTGTGTGTGTGTATGTGTGTAACCTCCCTGTCTTGGGATGAACTACACTCTAATTTGTTTGATGTCTATGGAAAAGCACTAGCAGGGATGAAGGTGTCTCTCATTCTTTCTTTGCACTCACACATAAACGAGCAGATGGCATGCCCCTATTAGGTCTACTGCTGGCCTGAAGAAAGTGGCCATTCTGATGAGATGATGGCTCCTGGACCTGAAAGGCCATACGTACATGCCAGAGGAGTGAAGCAGAGCCTCTAACTGTGGTGTGTGTAGGACATCTGGGGTTTCTACCCTGTGCAGTGATCACACTATCATTTTAGAAATGGCCTCTTAATTTTAGCATATCTCACTAGAGATAAACACAGCTGTTGACACCACTGCTTCTCAGGAGCAGGAATAATCCTGTTGTTAAATCTCCAGCTTCATTTAGGAGATCATTGGAGGAATGTTCTACAATAGAGAACAGACAGCTCTGATCTCTTCAAAAGGTGGTATTCTCCTTCATCCCCACCAGCCAAACTCCAAACTTTAGAGAAAATATGTTCATTTTAGAACATTGATAGAGAAGTCATGACCCAACTAATTACAAGTGGCATAACACAGCTGGCAAGTGATGTCACGGGCAGGAAAGACGACTCGTTCTGTTTCCTGTAGGAGACACTGAGCATGCGCTGTACAGGATACACTGAGCATGCGCTGTACAGGATACACTGAGCATGCACTGTACAGGATTACCGCCACTTCAGCACATCACTGCTAGGCAGTATCCATCCCTGTCGATCAGAAAAACAAATCGGACTAATAGTCTGTTCATTTGCTTTAACAAAGAGATTTAAAATTCTAGAGCTTGTTAGACAAATGCTGAGGACATGAAAAGAAAAAAAAGACAAAACCCAGACACAGCTCAACGGTGGATTCTTACTCCAGATCTCTCCACCTCTCAACCGATGCCTTACTTCTCATACTGGGGACTCGACGGAGCTGTGAATTCGACTTGCATTGTAATGCTGCACCCTACAGAATCCCATAGAGCGGCTACAAAAATGCAGGGCATATGTTGTGGGGCTCATGGCGAGCAGAGGCAGCTGCCTTTCTTGGGGGCCTGTGAGCCAGCTGGCTGGCTTCACTCATAGGCAACACACTCGATCCTGAAGTGGCTGTCTGCTTCCATGTTGGTGGCGGCCTCCATGTTGAGGTAGTTGGGGAACTTGATGTCCATCTGGCAGCTTGATGGTCAGGTGATAATGGTTGAAAGTGACACATCCATCCATGATACTCCCCAGCCAGAAGGGGAAGCCAGGTCCTCAGTCCTCTGTGCTCTGCTCTGCTTGCTGTTGCCCACAATGGCACTGGTGTCCCCTAGAACACTGAAAAGGGTTGATGTGTAAGCTCAGGTTGTTGCTGTCTTTGCCAAGGCTCAGCACAAAGCTCTTGGCTTTGGAGGTCACCTTGCCCCAAACTCTGAAGTACTCCCTAGGTTTGGGATTCAGGTTGCTGGTGACCAGACTACAGCCATGACTAACGAAAGATTCTGGATCCAATGTACCGGCAGTCTGAATACTTTTGCCTGATAACTCAGGGAATCTTTATGACTAAACATCTTAGAAGTCATCTGGTTCTCTGATCGTGTCTTAGTCTATCTCATGTTGTTACAACATGTCTAAAACTTGGTGTTTTTTATAAAGAAGAGAGGTTTATTTAGTTCACATTTTTGAAGACACAAAATTCATCATTGGGAAAGCTGAGGTCAGGGTGTGCCTGACCCTAAATTTCTCTATATTATATAAAACTTTGATTGCCACCTCCAACACAACACTGTGTCTTACTCTGAGAGATTCCATTTTATAAGCAACACCTATAGATAATTTAAATAATAAAGAAATAGGTTACATGAGAATACTATGCCATTTTACACAATGAACTTAAGCATGTGAACAATTTGGTGTTTGTGGGGGCCTGGAACCAACTCCCCACAAATACTACAGAGGGTTGTAGATCCCTGTCACCCACTCCACCGGCAAACATCATGTTGAATGGTTGAAGAAGACAATGTTAACTGAGAAGTCTGGGGTCCCTTCCTGGGTTCTCAGTTTCACTGAAAAGGACTCAGAAGGAATCTTGAATATTATTTTATCAGATTTTGAGTGAAAAATATCAAGGTAAGCAAGCTGTAAATCTCAGCAGCTGACGAGAGAGAGAGGGAGGAAAGGCATGCTTCTTGAGGTAGGGTCCATGAAAGCAGGCAGGTTCAGTGATGGAAGAAGGAAGGGATGGTGCTGTCTTTAGAGAAAGAATGAGGACATCCAGACGTCAGGGCAAGCATACTTAGGATTTGGGCAGCTATCGAAGAAAGAGGTAGATAGGTGGGGATGAAAGTTATGTTTTTTAAGTTAGAACTCAGAAAAGTGGGCAGGCTTAGCAGTAAAGATCTGTAAGCAACTAAATGAGGGAGAGGCTTCCGGGATGGAGAAGAATATGATCTCACTTAAGAATAAAGGACAATTATTCTTCCCATCTCCTTAGCTTGTCTTCAGGCAAATCTACTTTCTTGAGGACTGTCCAGGTGATTGACAGGCAAGTTGGATGAACTCTTAAGAGAAAGTAGAAGTGTATGTGCTGTTTCAGGGAGTTTGTCTTCAGGGTCATCCTGGGTCAAAGGAAGAACTCAGATTCTATTCTGTTGACCAGGAGGATGCAGCATTCCCTTAATGGACTCAACAAAGCCCTGACACTTTACACTTTCCCATGGTATTGTAAATCCGAAGAAAGGGCAATTATAATGCTACTCTTAAAAGTGGCGTGCTACCAGGTTAGTGGTGGTGGAATTCAAAGCTGATTGTCAAGGTCCATCCTCACGACCTCCAAGTCTTTTGTTTGTATCTAAAAACCCTAATAGTGACATTAGGTAGCAGAGCTATGCTCCACACGAAAGCCAGGGTCCAGCCTAAGTGCAAAGTCTTTTCTTGAGATTCTTGTATTGAGAGCTATTGTATCAACAAGGGTCCAATGAGGCACTCAGAAGCCTGCTGCTCTTGACTGAGAGAGCTCAGTGTAAGAGGCTAGTAATGGAGAGCTGAAATGCAAAGACCAGCAGTGAGATGACACCGAGCTAGGAGCCAGCAGCAGCAGTTTGCTGTCCCAGTGAGGGTGCCACAGGAAGAGAGCTGGGCTACCTCAGCTACCCAAGGTTCATAGGGGCTGTGGTCCAAACATGGAGGAGTGGGTGGACTCCACTGCCCTGGTGAGTTAGAAAATCAAAGACAAAAAGGGGCCCTGGAGCTGCATTCAGAGGTCTGAGAAGGGAGTGGTCAGCAGGTGCTGGTGTCCCAGCTGTGGATACACGTAGTCTGAAACTCTGAGGGGAAATCCAGTGAAATGAAATCTAACAGGCAAAGCAAGGGGGGAAAAAATCACCCACGGCTGGGCTAAGCATAAAGAAGCTAGAAGCAAACAAGAGAGAGCCAGCAAGCCCTCTTTCTCCTCCAGCCTTTCTATGTCCCTTGGTGCCCCCTGCTGGCAGACTTGGAAAAGCCAAACTGTACTTTGTAAGCTTTTTCAATTCTAAATCTGAGACTATGAAATTGAATGTGGACCTGAGAGCTAGTGGCTAGGTCACCAAACCAGGGAAGTACAAATGTCTTGACCTTATCACAGGTGATCTCCCAGGCTGAGGTCACAGGCTAACAGAGGTGGGACACAGAGGTGAGAAGCTTCATCTGAAAAATTTTAATGCACACACATCTTTCCCTTGGCCAGAAATAAGCAACATCAGGCAGCAAACTTTGCAAATAATAGACAGGACTTTGGGTAGATATGGTCTGAGAAAGGAAGACTTTCTAAGAATAATTTTTAGAATAGTTAAATTTGGATTTGTATTGAAAAAAAATTGTTTTTAATTTATTTATTTTGGTAAGAATGCTCTGTCTGCATGGATGCCTGCATGCCAGAAGGGGGCATCAGATCCCATTATAGATGGCTGTGAGCCACCATGTGGTTGCTGGGAATTGAACTCAGGACCTTTGGGAGAACAGCCATCCTTTTAATTGCAGAGCCATCTCTCCAGGCCCCCTATTTTATTTTTATACGTACAAGTGTTTTACCTGTATGTATGCAATGCCAGAGGTCATCAGAAGACGTCAGATCCCCTATAATTGGAGTGACAGATGGTTATGAACCACCGAGTAGGTGTTGAGACCTGAACTCAGGTCCTTTGCAAGAGCAGCAAGTGCTCTTAACCATGGACTCATCTCTCCAGATCCTAAAAATAAATTTTATGTAATTTGTATTTAAATAGGATGTTGTATACACATTATTTAGGTCAATTTTTGTGGTTTTGCCATCAAATCACTATTTGTAATGGATTATAGTTACATTTAAAAACTGAGTTCCAGGAAAGGCACAAAGCTACACAGAGAAACCCTGTCTTGAAAAACCAAAAAAAAAAAAAAAATTATAGTCTATGAAGAAACAGTCTAAGAATGTTTTGCTGTATATAAACCTCATATATAAATTTAACCTAGGAATGTGTTTGTGTTACTCAAGAAAGCTTGAATGCTGAGTTTTAAAAAAAATAGTTTCTGTAATCCATATACAACCATAATGTGGATTTAAATAGTGCCAAGATTACAGCTCAAAAAAGTTAGTATACATAAATGCTAATTCATTGTCTGCTGTCAAAGTTTTGAAAAGCATTCTTGATGGATTTATGGGTGGATTTCAAGCAGACTTGCTGATGGTTTTCTTTAAAAGCACCTAATGATCTTGTTCTGCTTTTTTATGTTTTTCTATCTTTAATATGAAGCTTCTCCAAGAATCCCCTTCTCAGTAGTACAATGAAAAGGTTGCCCTGCATTACCGGCTTTCCTTGGGACCTCTTAGAAGTGTTTGATGGTCCAGAAAGGGTTGAGTGTTCTCATGCGGAGTTCCCTCTTTCCCTCATCTCTGTCAGCACTTATTTATCCATACTTTAAGTTGGTACATAAAATGATGGGTCTACTTATGAGATTTTTGGACAGAAGCTCAGCATTTTCTTTGTCTTAAGCTTCCAATAATAAACTACTCCATTCTAAAGCCGCCCTTTATGGTCTGTGAATCTGTCTTTGATGAATGAGACAAGATCCCAGAGGCCACTGACTCAGGACAAGTCCTGTGTGTCTTCCTGAGTTAAAGCCGGTCTGAAGCGAGAGAGAGAAGGCCTTCGACACACTGACATTCCACTTTTCTTGTATCAATTATTCTCTTTCCCCCTTCCTTATGATCTTTCCCTCCCCTCTCATGATATCCTTTCCAGTTTCAACACACACACACACACACACACACACACACACACATACACACACACATACACACTTTTAAATTCAGGCTCTCATCCAAATTCTATATCTGATTTTGAGTCTGACTTATTTTACCTGACATAATGATTTTCATTTCTGTATATTTCCTAGAAAATATCATGATTGCACCTGTCCTTATGGCTGAGAAAGAGTCCATCGTGTATATGTACCAGCTTTTCTTTATCCATTCAGATGCTGATGGACATCTCAGCTGGTTCTGTTTCCTGGGTGTTGTGGACAGTGTAGTTTAAACATGGATGTGTAAGAATTTCTGCAGTATGTCGACTTCATCTTTGGGGGATATATCAAACTGTGATATAACTGAGACATATGGTCGTTCCATATTGACTTCGAGTGTGGCTGCATCCGTTTACACTCCCACTAGCAGTATAAATGTTCCTCTCTCCCGCATCCTAGTCATCATTTGTCATTTAGTCTTACGATGGTAAGTCATCATGACTGGGATGGGATCTCATCTTGAAATGTTTAATTTGCATTTCCTATTTGCTCCTGCTACCCTGATATGACGACACCGTATTCTGCAGCCTCCTCTGACCTTACCCCGACTGCTTCATACTCACTTGGGAAGGGCTCCTCTTTAGCTGTAGAACAATACACACATAGACATAGATATGAAAACAAGGTTTTTAAAAAATGTACCAAGTAGTTATAGTTTTCAACGAACAACCAACAGAAGGCATTTGTTAGACAGAATAAAAGGAACAAGTTGAGGTTATAGCAAATACAACTGTGTTCTAGAAATGGGAACTATTTCATGCAATAATAAGGGTGCCATGATATTGGTAAATCAATTAGTAACACTAGCATAATAACTACATTTCTAGGAGAGTATTTGCTGGAGTAGTAAATAAAATAGTAGTACCGTAAACATTTCCATTTTAAAGAACTGTTCACTTGCCTGTCATATTCACTTACAGTAGTCTGTTCAGGTTGGAAACTATGAAAACCATGTGAGGAGGGATCTGCTGGAGGTCCTGGACTTACACACTTCTGCTCATTCCCCCTTGATTGTCTTATTCTGTCTACCTGGTCTCCCTCTTCCCAATATTGGGAATGGCACATCCTGGAGTCTACATCATTACACAAAGGCTACCCCAGTTCACTTTGAGTTTCAGCCCATGTTGAGCCTTCTGCAACACATAGACTTCTCCTTACATTTAGTTCTTGATGGAGCAAGCCCTTCACCCAGAAGTCAATGCCTTTTCTACTTCATCAATCCCTGGAGTAAGCCAATTAGATTTAGAAGAGCTTTCAGATGTACTTTGGGGAGATTTTGTTTGTTTGTTTGCTTGCTTGCTTGGTTTTTTGTTTGTTTTTCTTCTCCTGCAGGCAGCTCACGGTCCCTTTACTTTTGTTTCTGGCCCAACAGTGCTTCTAACATTTGTGATGGGTGTCCTGTGCTCATTTGATACCATAACTCCTGGAAGCAGACCTGGGAGCTCCGAGAGCAAAGGAATCATGGCTTGTCTTTTACCTCTTGCCAAGTGAAGGCTTCAAAGAGCAGCAATTACTAATATTCTTGATGGTCTCCAACAATCTGACACTACTGGTCTTGGCTCAGCTCCATGTACTTACAGACCTTCATAGTGGTTTCCACCAGAAAGTGCATCTTTTCTATTTTACAGTTTCACAGTACCTTAATCAAACAACAGCTGCAGCAAGCCTGAAGTAATGGAACGCAGGCAATAATGCTGATTCTCATGGGGATCTTTCCAAGAGAAGGTTGGCTTATTCAATAGCCTTATTCAATAGGGAGATGTTAGAACACTTAGGAAGATAAAAGTAGAGTGTGTTGCTGTGGTCCCTTGGATGTTCAGTGTTGTAGAATATTATTTTAAGATGTGGAACATTTGTTTAATGATGCAAAGATGTGTTGTATTCTTTTATGTTGCATTTGTTTAACTCCGTGAAGCTGTGTTACTGCACCTGTCTAAAACACCTGACAGTGTAATAAAGCACTGAATGACCAATAGTGAAGCAGGAGAAATGAGAGGTGGAGAAAATAAATAGAAGAAGAAATCTAGGAGGAAAAGAAGAACAAGAGAACAAGGAGAGGAGGATGCTAGTGGCCAGCCACACAGCCACACAGCCACACAGCCACACAGCCACACAGCCAGCCACGGAGTAAGAGTGAAAGTAAGATATACAGAAGTAAGACAAGGAAAAAGTCCAGAGCCAAAAGGTAGATGGGATCATTTAAAGTTAAGAAAAGCTGGCAAGAAACAAGCCACGCTAAGGCCGGGCATTTATAATTAAGAATAAGCTTCCGTGTGTGATTTATTTGGGAGCTGGGTGGTGGGCCCCCCCAAAAGAACAAAGAGCAAAAGAAAGAAAACAAACAGCAATAGTTCATGGCTTTCAAAGTGAGTGGATTTTCAGTTACAGTCACAACAAATATCCTATGGAGTATATAGGAATATTCTTATATTCCCTTTGTCTTACATGAGGATACTATACACGATATTGTGACTTACAATTATTCAACTTACAATTCTTTGGCTTATTTTTTTTAAGGTTTTAAATGCTGTTTCTAATGTTTTTGTTTGCTTGTGTTTAAAAACAGGGTCTCTATGTAGTCCTGGCTGTCCTGGAGCTTGCTGTGTAAACCAGACTGGCCTCACACTCACAAAGATCCTTCTGCACCACCATGTTCAGCTATTTCTAATGTTTTTATATACACATCCAGCAGGAAACAGCTTTAAAATTGTATTTTGATATTTTCCAAGATTAATGACACTTCGTATGACATTTCCTCCTGACAGTGTAGCATGCAGCTACAATTCCTAGCCAGCCACATGGTCACAAATAAGAAAAACTTGACAGTCTACAATATCCTCTTAGACATGACATTCAGTGGATTACATGTGTCTTGTCTTTTTTCTTTTCTTTCTTTTTTGGTGGTACGCCTAGTGGCCAAACCTAAGGACCTGTGCACACTAGGCAAGTATTCTACCACTGAGCTATGCCTGTGGCCTAACATGTATTCTTTTTTTGGTTTTTTGAGACAGGGTTTCTCTGTGTAGCTTTGCACCTTTCCTGGAACTCACTTGGTAGACCAGGCTGGCCTTGAACTCACAGAGATCTGCCTGGCTCTGCCTCCTGAGTGCTGGGATTAAAGGCGTGTGCCACCACCGCCTAGCCCTAACATGCATTCTAGACTTAAAATATCTTAAAATTCAGATGCATTGATTGGGAAATTTATTGTAAGTTGAGGATTATTAGTATAGTTAATACACCTCATATGCTACTTTTTAAATTTATTATATGCACACATATATACATATATTTCTGGGTAGGTGTATAGGTGTGTGGTGTATGTTTGTGTGGGTGTGTGCACTTGAATCCTTATTATGTAGCATGAGTTTTATCAGCTGAGCTATTTCACCCAATGCCACTTCATAATATCTTCTTTATTCTTTTTTCATATGATTCCATGTTTATCATATGTACGTGTATGTACCATAGTTTATTAACCATCCTCCTATGTATGTATTCCAGTGTTTTGCAACTTTAGGCAATAGGTTTGAGTTTTTAAAGTACAGTACATGTTACAAATTAATATATATAGTTATAAGTTGATCTAATAAATTAATATAATTCATAAACATTAAGGTTTCTGCTGTCTGGGAATTAATAAGAAAACTGAAGAGAGTTTTAAAAGGTGAATCATTCATTTGAAAAGGCAATCAATTTTGTATTACATTCTACTGACTAATGTAGCCAAGGAAACCTGAAAAGAAATAAATCTACTTGTTAAAGTTATATGGAAGGACAATAAATTCTAGACTCACAAAGTTAATGATGTACTGAAAAAAAAATACCATTCCATCTCTTAAAACTAAATTGAAATCTTTATGAGAAATGCTGGGAAGTTTTTTGGAAGTTATTAAGTGATTTCAATGTGAAATGTCCTCCACAGGCAAATGCATTTGAACACGGTTTCCCTAGTGGCTGGTACTGTTTGGGAAGGTTGTGGAGATTCCCTGGAGGAAGTCGGTCACTGGGATTGATCCTTGAGGCTCTGTGGGCTTCCCTCACATCCTACTTACTTTCTGTTTCCAGTCAGTGTGTGTAATATGGCCAGCAACCTCCCAATCCTATAGCCGTGTTTTCTCTGCCAGGATGGACTCAATCTCCTCAAATGATAATGCAAAATAAATTCTTCCTTCAGTTGCTTTTGCCAGAGACCCTCGTTAGCCTTAACTGCCCCTATCCCATAGCCTGGAATCACCTAAAAAAAGGTTCAATTGAGTAATTGTTCTTATTGGGTTGGGTTGTGGACATGTCTGGGTGTGATTGTCTTGATTGTTGTAATTGATGGAAGAGGGTACAGCCCACTGTGTGTAGTGCCGTTATTTTCTGGACAGTTGGTCCTGAGCTATACAAGAATGATAACTAAGCTTGGGCCTGTGAGTGAGTCACAGAGTAAGCCAGCAAACTGAGTTCCCCATGGTTTCTGCTTCAAGTTCCTGCTCTGACTTCCCTCAATGAGGAACTGTGGCCTGGAACTGCAATCCAAATAAATCCTTTTTTCCTCCAAGTTGCTTATGGTCAGTGTGTTTTATTATAGCAACAGAGAAGTAACTAGAACATCCTAGCAACAACATACACAACTAATCAAGAAATTTTGTCAGTTTAAAATTTGTGTTAGAGTATGCTTTAAAAAATTTAGAAATAATGCAGTATAATTATTCTGTATGCCCTAATGACTTTCTGTGCATCACTAGTTTGGGGGACCTTAATAAAACTTTTAATAAAACTCTGCCATTTTCTTGGTTGGCTAGCATTCTTTCCCTCTAGTAGATTTCCCTCTGCCTAGTTTGAAGTACTTACTGCTTTTGAACTTGGCCAATCATGTTTGATTTTCCTTGGTGTTTTTGTTGCATCTTGTATGGTGAGAGCAGCAAAGTGTACCTTCTGCTGACTGCATAAGAAGAAAGCCAATAAGATCAAAAACACAGAAGACAGGTTAAGTTGGAGAAAATGAGGAGCAAGGGAAACACTCCTCCACTGTTGGTGGGAGTGCAAACTAATACAGCCACTCTGGAAATCAGTATGGCGGTTTCTCAGAAAATAGGTAATCAGTCTACCTCAAGACCCAATGATACCACCCTTGGGCATGTACCCAAGGAATGCTCAATCATACCACAAGGACATATGCTCAACTATGTTCATAGCACTGTTATTCATAGTAGCTAGAACCTAGAAACAACCTAGATGCCTCTCAACTGAAGAATGGATTAAGAAAATGTGGCACATATACACCATGGAGTACTACTCAGCAGTAAAGAAACAATGACTTCATGAGGTTTGCAGGCAAATGGATGGAACTAGAAAATATCATCCTGAGTGAGGTAACCCAGACTCAGAAGGACAAACATGGTATGTACTCACTCATAAGTGATTATACTAGATGTAAATCTAAGGATAACCATACTACAACCCACAGCTCCAGAGAAGCTAGCTATCAAGGAAGATCCTGTTATGGATCACCCTGGGAAGCAAAAAAAAAAAAAAAGATGAGATTTCCACGAGTAAACTGAGGAGGAAGGGAGCTAGTGGAGGGTTGGAGGTGGGGTGAGAACACAAGGGAATGATATGATTGCTCTGGAACAGAGACAGAGTGGGAGAGCAATGAAAGAGATATCTCGATAGAGGGAGACTTCATGGGGATAGGGAGAAACCTGATACTAGGGAAGTTCCAATGAATCCACAAGGATGACCCCACCTTAGACTACTAGCAATAGTGGAGAGGGTGCCAGAACTGGCCTACTCCAGTAATCAGATTGGTGAATACCCTGTCATCATAGAGCCTTCATCCAGTAACTGATGGAAGTAGATGCAGAGATCCACAGCCAAGCACCAGGCCAAGCTCCAGGAGTCCAGTCGAAGACAGGGAAGAGGGATTCTATGAGCAAGGGGCATCAAGATAATGATGGTGAAATCTACAGAGACAATTGAACCAAGCTAGTGGGAACTTACGAACTTTAGACCAACAGCTGTGGAGCTTCCATGGAACTGGACTAGGCTCTCTGCATATGGGAGACAGACGTATAGCTTGGTCTGTTTGAGGGCCCTCTGGCAGTGGGATCAGGATCTAGTCCTGGTGCACAAGTGGGCTTTTTAGAGTCCACTAACCTATGAAGGGACACCTTGCACAGCCTTCATGCAGTGGGGGAGGAACTTGGGCCTGCCTCAACTGAATGTACCAGTCTTTGCTGACTCCCCATGGGAGGCCTTACCTTTTCAGAGGAGAGGATGGGTGGGTTGTGGGGGAAGGCTGGGGAGGGAGTGGGAGGGATGAGAGGGGGATCTGTGATTGATATGTAAAATGAATTTTAAAAAATTCTTAATTGAAAAAAAAAAAAAGAAGAAGAAGAAAGCCAAAGTTGGCCAAAGTTTGTTTTTTGTAGAATGTAACTGATTCCGGAACAATCTGGCAAGGCTTTCACCTGCTCTGAGTTTTATCAATCCATAACTTGCCAAGTAGAACACACATTTGATTATGCACACATTCCTTGGGAGTACAGCACCATCTTAATATTAAGCACAAGTCAAAGAGAGCTCATTCTGGGACCAGCTGAAGGTTCTGCTCCATTGTCAGATGACTGGAAGCTCATTTAGCCAGTAATTTTTTTTCTTCCCTTGCAGTAAAAGTAATTAGGAAGGAGACTGTTTTTTACCCTATAATTCATAAATGAACAGGGCTAGATTTAAGCTGCCAAGGAAGTGGGATTTTAATGACTCACAATACAATACTGGAGGCCTGGTGTCAGAAGATGATCTTTAGAGGGCTGTAATTTAGGGATTAATGCATTTCTTAGACACAGTTATAAACATGGGTTCGTTTTCTCTAGAGACAATTGTTTTTACTTTCATGATTTTTCATTAGAAATATGTCCATACTAAAGTATTTATACCAGAGTATAAAACAGACAAAAAGTAATTAGACGTGAATGTGAAACCCTTGAGGCTGAGGTGCAAGCTGGGGGCTAGAGAGCCAAAACTCGGTTTCTGAGCAGTGGCTTATTCTGAATGGAAGGTGGGAGAGATGTGTTATGACTGTCTGCCCTCAGAGGGCTTCAGAACGGACTCGCAGTGTGAGAGGTAACACACCTCTGTCCCCGTGCTCCACCTCCCCTCCTCCCCCAGCCACAATTACACAAGCATTAAATTGTAGAGACACTTGGGAGACTTCATGATCTTTCCCTTGAGAGGTCTACGGTTTCCTAGCAAGACAAAGGAAGCAAGACAAAACAGTTTCTCTTTCTTTCCTGTGTTTCTCCTTCCTTCTCTTTAGCCTCCTGAAAGGTACGTGTGCTTCCGTTTACCAACTACTACTTGGGCTTTGTTAGGCAACCACCACTAACAGGCAGCTGGCAGGTCCTTTGAACAGGGCTCCACTCACAATGCAGGTTAAATCAGGCAGAGAGAGAAGGCACACGCCAGGCACAGAGTGCTGCTCACTCTGAGTTCACACTGCCCAGTCTATGTGTTAAGAGTAGAAGACAATCCGGGTTCCTTTATGGCAGTGGAGGACCAAACAAGGTGAAGAATAAGAAATATTACAGGGCTGTGGGGACCTGGGAGGAAGACCCTCCATGCTTTGGCACTGAGATGAGTGGTTCTGGGCGTTATTAAATGGGGGTCATGCTGTAAATGGTCTAGTCCTCTGGTCTCCTCCGAGTCTTCCTCTCCTATCTGTGGGGTATGGCAAACACATTTCTGTCTTTCATAATCTTTAACACTGCATTGAATTTCACCCTGAGTGCAGAATCCAAGAGGTCCACTTCATTAATAGACTCCTTGCAGCTGGTGACCTGTCACTCACTGATCTGGACCAACATTTTGGTGGTATTGGTGGTGTGTGGGGGGGGTAGTTTTGAACAGATGCAAGATTGCAAACCCACTAAGTATGTGGAAACGTTCTTCTCTTTGATTGCCAGATTCTCTGCTAAGCACACTTTCAACTAATTTTAAATAAGCAGGTGTGTTTTTATATGGAGCCAAAGAACTCCCCTGCCTCTCTCTCTTCTCCCCCTCCCCCGCCATGCGTGTTTGGTATAGACAATAGCTCCAAAAGTATCTCTAGTTATCTGTAGGTACAGCTGTTTCTAAAGAACTAGAATTGTTATTTAACCACAGGCTCAAAAGGTTACTTTTAGCTTTGTTTTCTTTTTCTTTTGAGAGCGATTCACACTGTCACTCAGGCCTGCCAGGAACTAACCGTTCCTACAAGTTCCTACAACTAACAGGCTTCCTACAAGTCCTGGGACTATGGAGATAAGATGCCAAACTCAATGCTTTAATTCTTACGAACACATGACAATAGATGCCGTTTGCTATTTTTTTTTTAAAGGGATTAATAAGCAGTTTTGTGGCTTTGAAAAGAGCTCACTCAGTTGGGAGGCATCGGCAAGGGAGTCAGTTAATTGACCACCGGCACCGCCTTCTCCAAAAATGCCCTTTGTGGTATCAGACACCCGTCAATTAACGCAGGGGAGTAGTATTTTTTAGCAAGTACAGAAACCGAGGCTCATGGCAGAATGAGATGAAGAAATAGTTCCCCTTTTTTTGTGTGCATGTGAGCACAGTTCTTACCTCTAAAGAGCTTGCAGGGAACTCTTACAGATAGTGTCTCTGAGTAAATGGCTTTATCTGCTACTGAGTTTTGAAAACAGAGGCCAATTCTGGGGGCTAACGTTTAAACCAAACATTCTTTCCTGCTTTGGTGACTTTGCGATAGAGCTGAACAATACTCCTTTCCTATACAAGACACAATCAGCTTTCCTAAAATCAACCCCACATACCAGGTGGTTTGACTTTAACCTCTCCCCCCCCAGAGGCTCACGCGTCGCAGACCCCAGCTGATGGGGCTGTTGGAAGGGTTGCGGAGTCTTTAGTTGATGGGCCCTCACTGGAGGAAGTGAGTCAGTGGGGGCGGGCCTTGAGGTTTTATAGTCTAACCCTACTTCCTGTTTATTTTCTCTGCTTCCTGATCGTAGATATACGTGAGCAGCTGTCTCCCATTCCTAAGGACTTACTTCTTGCCATAGTGGGCCGTATCCCTCTGAACTGTAAGAAAAAAACCAAAAACAAAAAAAAACCAAAAAACTCTTTCTCCTTTAAGTTGCTTTTCTCAGGGTGTTTCATCCCAGGCACAACGAAAGTAATTCGCCAAGGGACCCTAAAGATAAGCGTGATTAAAGTGTGGGTTGTTTTGTCTGCAGCTTTCTTGGTGGCCTGTGCCTCAGAGGGAACATGAAGACAGAGACCTGGGTTAGTCCCTTTCCCTGGTAAGAGAGGCCCCGAAGCTTCCGCAGTGTGTTCAACTTGACAGGGTTTAAAAGCAAACACTGCTTATCCACCATGGATAATTTAGCTACCATGAATCAGGAATAAGCCACTGCTTCATCTGACGCTCCACCTAAGAAGAGATGATCTAGTTCAGTGCTAGAGAAAAATACAGTAGCAGTCTAATGTAGCTTTACAAAAAAGGTTAATTTAAATGAGTAAATTTGATTGCAATGGACTGAATTATAAATAAATGCGTTGAAGATCAAATTCCACTGTGACTTTATTTGGAGATAATTACTTTAGCAAGTACAGTTAAATGAAGGAATGCCAAATCTGAGAGGAAACATACTCTGCTAAGAAGAGGGAGACTTCAGGTCTCTGGTGGTACAGGTATTTAATCTCAGCACTCGGGAGGCAGAGGCAAGTGGATCTCTGTGAGTTCGAGGCCAGCCTGGTCTAGAGAATGAGTTCCAGGACAGCCAGGGCTGCACAGAGAAATCCTGTCTTGAACAACCAAAATAAATAAATAGAAGAAGAGGGAGACCTAGATTTCTGATTTACTCTGAGTGTACACACCAAGAAAAGGCTCATATGCCACGATAAGACTCAGCCATGTGTGCTCAGGAAGACAGACCTTTTTCAAAACCAGTTGACTTCAACTTTGCAGCCTCCAGAACTGTAGAAAGACAGTATTCTCTGCAGTAATCTCTCTGCTGACCTGCCCAATAAGCTTAGTGAATTAGGTGATTTCCACTGTGATGAGCCTGTTCTGTTTCCTATACTGACCACTCTTGGGCAGGCTCTGCTCCAGTAGTCTATGTTAGGAGTCTAGAAGCCTCTTTGCTCAGACTTGGCCTGTGTTTGAGATCTTGCATAACTCATCTGAAATGGTGCTAGAACAAAATACAATGTTGGTCAAACTGATTTTGTGTTATTTTAGTCAAATATAATAACTCAGGGTTTTCTGTGTGTCCTGCCCCACCCATGCTTAGGAATGTGCTTTTTCCCTAGCTGGGACAATCCTGAGCTGTGAGCCTTCATTTCTATCACCATGATGGTGGGGATGGTGACAGTGGGTTCTTGGAAGAAGCTTCTAGTATTTTGTGTGTATGTCAGAAATTGCATCGGCAGACAGAACTTCAGTTAGAAATTAGTGGACATAATTATGTACAATTGTTTATATTCAAAGACGTCCTGTACTGTTTGGTTAGAAACTTCTACCTTAGGAATGTCATCCAAGGGAAAAAGAGTTAGATCTAACTATTTTAGTACTTTCCTGGGACAAATGTTTTGGGCTGATAATGAAAGCCAACTACAATTTAGTTCCTGGTGGAATTGTATTATAATTCCATTTTTATTTATCTGGAGCACATGATGATCAGTTTTAATTTAATCGGTTTAACTTGACACACTCTAGAAGCACTCAGGGAGAGAATGTCAATGAGAAGCTGTTTAGATCAAGTTGGCCAGTGAGCATGCTTTGTGGAGGATTGTCTTGATTGTGTGAGGGCTGCCCATTATGGGTGACACCATTCCCTAGGGAAAGGATTCTGAACTGTAAAAGGGGAGAGAAAGATGAGGGCAAAGTGCATACTTCATTCCTGTTTCATTGTCTTTTATTATGGATACAGTGTCTCAAGCTCCTGTAGTAACTGATTTCCCAGCATTAATAGACAGTATCTAACCTGGACCTGTGTGCTAAAAATAAACCCCTTGGCCCCTAAGTTGCTTTTGTCAGAGTATTTTATCACAGCAACAGAATGAAAATAAGACCTCAAAATAGCAACTTTGACCCTAGAGTATTCATGGGAACCCAAATTTCATGAGTGACTTCAGTAAAAGTGCTTTGAGTGAAGGAGTTTCATAAGAAATCAATTAGCTCTGTGCACTTTAAATTCTATAGTGTTTCAGGAAAAGCTCTTGCCTATGGAAACATCTTTTAAAAATATTTTCTTTGAGAAAGAATATTTATTATGTAAAGAAAATAGAGGGTTTGGGGTTTCTTTTGGACATCCTTTTTAAGTAGCTCCTAATCAATGTTATGGAATATTAATTTAAGATGTGTTGTATTTGTTTATGCTGTGGAACATTTGTTTAATCATGCAAGATGTGTTGCATTCTTTTTTGTTGCATTTGTTTAACTCTTTGAAGCTGTGTTACTTTGCCTGCCTAAAACATCTGATTGGTCTATAAAGAGCTGGATGGCCAATAGCTAGGCAATAGAGGCAGGAGAGGCAGGGCTGGCAGACAGAGAGAATAAGTAGGAGGAGAAACCTGGGAAGAAAGGATCAAGGAGCAAGAAAAGAAGGGGCCGGCCACCCAGCCACATAGCCAGACATAGAATAAGAAGGAAAGAAAAGATATACAGGAATACAGAAAGGTATAAAAGCCCAGAGGCAAAAGGTAGATGGGACAAGTTAAGAAAAACTTGGCTAGTAATTAGCCAAGCTAAGGCTGGGCATTTATAAGTAAGAATAAGACTCCATATATGATTTGGGAGCTGGGTGGTGGCCCCCACCCCCAAAGAGTAAGAGCAAAGAGTGAAAACAGCTGACCACAAATGGAGGCCCAGAGAGAAGGAATCTTATGAATCAGGATGGCATGTTGGATTGGAAGAGGACCCAGGGCTCAACGTGAGAGGCTTCAGTTAAGTGAGAGATGGAAGAACAGTCAGGAGAGGCAGTGAAGGTGAGTGTTGGCTCAGGTGCTGGGTGCTGAGTCTAGGCGTCTTGTTAGAGACAGCTGTGAGGGACCTTCACTGATATGCCAGGGATATAGGATAGAAGCAGAGAGGATCACTAAGATCCTTTAGCAGAAATAAGATAAAAATTTCTTATTTAGGGACATAAACATACTTAAAGTGTGTCCTATGAACAGGGGTGAAAAGAGAGTATGGGTACCAGTTCTAAGATGAGATGACCGGATTGGATAGGGAAACATATCTCATTTTCTTCTCCTGATTTTTCCATAATGTCCTAAAATGGGATTGTAACAGAGAGTTTATAATTACACGCTTAGGAAGAGTCTAACTCTGGGTGATCTTGGACTCAGCAGGGACTCTGTGATTTTAAAATAGCTTCATATGATTTTTGTCTTCACACATGTTGGAAAATAATCTGCCATCCTCTTTGAACAAATCTGAGATTGCATGTGAGTGTCAAAGAAAAAAATTGCTTTGGACATTAAAATAATCTTATTTTAATAGTAAAATGAATGGGCTTCACTGTTGGATTTCTCCAGATATTTATATAATGCATCATCTATTAACCCTTTACCTTTTTCTTTTTCTTCTCTCCTCTCTCTTCTCTGACTACCTTCCCTTATCCTACCATTCTCTCATCTACTTTCATATCATGTCTTCTTTCCTATTCTTCCTGCATTTCTTCCTTTTCTTTACTTACCTATTGATATTTGTCTTCCTGTTCTGCAATTTCACCCATTTCCTTGTAAATGACACATTTTTATTCTTCTTTGTGGATGGATAATACTCTGTCTTGTATATATACCGCATTACCCATTCATTTGTTGACAAACATGGAGGCCATTTTTAAACATACAAGGAAGACTATTCAAGTCTACTGAAAAAAAAAAAAAGACCAAAATTCAGTTTGAACTCAACTCCCTTGAAGCAGAAGGTGAAAGCCTTCTTAGTGAGTGGAATATACTACTAGAAAAGTACTGGGAAACTTGGGGTACACAGGAATGCTGGAAAGTAGGATGTGTTCAGGACCGTGGGTGAGTGCTGAGCTTGCAGATGTTTTTCTCCGTGACAGGGCCACTTGCATTTGATAGTTGTCCTTGTTCAAAGCTAGACTCCTGTTAACTCATGTAGAATGGAAGAGAAGATGCTACTTCCTGATGATTACATTTCAGATGGACAGTTTCCAGGTCTTTGAGAAGGACAGTTCTGTTCTGAAATGACTGATGCTGAAGAGCAAAAGACACATTTCTAATTGCCAGGTTTTCATTTTGTAAGTAAGTGCTCCATGGAAGGAAATTCCAGAAAGAAACCTGTCTAAAAGTTAGTCAAGCTGCCACCTTGGTGAAGGGTAATGTATTGCCACCATGCCTACTACCACTGGTCACATGTAGTCCCTGTTGTGTTTAAGATGTGTTAAGATATCCAATAAAGAATGCAAAGGAAGAATATATATTGGAAAGAAAATTCAGCATCATTTCCTTAACTAAGATCCACTGATAGGTCTTCTGTGGCCAACAAAGAGCTAATATGAAATGACCCAAACCAACCAAACTCGGGATTCCTTTGGAAGAAATAACCTGTGATCAGCCTGGTGACTGTTGAGAGATGAGGAAAGCAACTGGGATTGTGAAAGTCTCTTCTGTAGTGTAGCCTTTTCTTTTGGAATGCCACAGACCAGACCAGCAGTGTGAACATATGATCAGCATTGTTTGTGATCAATCTCCCACATGTGTGCAAAGAGATGATGCACACATAACAACATCCTGATGCATTGCTGAAGTGGTTCTAAATAAATCACAGCCATTTTAGAAACTGATTGTTATTAAAAAAAATCTATGACTAGCATTTAGCTGAAGTTGCATTAGAGATACATCAGAAAGCTTGAGTGGTGAGGGAGGTTGGTTAGGATTTATATGTTGTGTGATAAAATAATCTGACAAAAGTACTTTAGGGGAGAAAAGCTTTATGTTAGCTTGCAGGTCCAGGTTACATAGAGTCTGTTCATCAGTATAGGGAGGTCACAGTGGCAGGAGCTTGAAGGTCAGATTACATACATAGTCAAGGATGAGACAGCAGTGACTGTATGCTTGCTGGCCCTTATCTTGGTTCCTTTCCTCTTTCACGGCTCAGAATCTATTGCCTAGGGAGTGGTGCCACCCATAATGGATGGCTTCTCACCTCAATTAACAAAATCAAGTTAAGCCCCACAGACACAGACATGCCCATAAGCCAGTTGGATCTAGCAGAAGCCATGAGAATGGATATAAGCTTTATAGTTACTAGGGATGTATGGCCTTTGCATATCTTACTCCCCCACCCCCACCCCAAGAGAGTAAGCATGAAGGGAAAAGAATGAATATTTTTTTTTTTTTGGTTTTTTGAGACAGGGTTTCTCTGTGTAGCTTTGTGCCTTTCCTGGTACTCATTCTGTAGCCCAGGCTGGCCTCGAACTCACAGAGATCCACCTGGCTCTGCCTCCCGAGTGCTGGGATTAAAGGCGTGCGTCACCACCACCCGGCTGAATAATTTATTCTTTCTAAACAAGAGGGTTGCTCTGCAATGTTGTCTGCTCCAGAGCCATCCACGATACTAAGGATGGTAAAAAGTATGAGCAATTTCTCATCAGGGCACCTGGAAAGATATCATTGGAATGGTTGTGGGGAGTAAGATGCAGGCGGTTAAGAGAGACTAGGGGGAAGGAGCATGCAGTCTAGCTTTGAATGTAAAGATGGCTTGGAAGGAGATCAAAAGAAAATCCTGAGCTGAAACATAGATGTGTGTGATACTGATGTTTCATGTCTCTCCTTTTGCCTTTTTAGTGGCCAGAATGAGCGAACCGCCCGATAAGAACAGCTCCACTCAAGAAGGATCCACAAATCCAATGTTTCCAGAGAAAAGCAGTCAGATTGGACAAAAGCAACTGGTATAGCACACAGATTTCATGATTCCGGGTCATTGGTTGAGCCTCTAGCATGGGGCATCTGAGATGGCTGTGCACGTGACAGCAGGTCACGTCAGCACCTCATGAGAAAACTTTGCTCTTCAGCGGTTGGCATTGTCTGGCGAATTTCCTCTTTGCTTTGCGTTCCCTACTTTTAGTCTAGTGATCCATGTAATAAAGTCTTGTTCTCACAATGGAATATTTGAAAAGAATCTAGTCAGTAAAGCGAGATACCTACGGGAGTCTGCTTGAGGGGTATTAGGGGATTCATTAGGGTATAAATTAAGGAAATACACTCACAAATACAGAACCGAGTAAACAGCTGATGTTATCTTCTGTTCTGACCAGGAGCGAATCCACCTGGCAGTCAGCTCATGCCAGGAAGCAGGATCCAGGGAGAAGGGCCTTGTGACCTCTCTCCCTTTCCTCTTAAGAGGTCACATAGGACAGCAAGAACCACCACCTCCTTCAGGCCATAAAACCCAAGGTCATGGGCAGAGCAAATACCACTATAAGTCAGGTCTTTTATTTAGTTAACAAATTTACATTTTGTTCTTAACCCTGTCATGGCTCTAAATGCTTTATGTGTTTCACCTCACCCAAGTCTTATCACAAGATAGTAATAGCCTTATTTTACAAAAAAATGAGCCACAGCTGGGCAGTGGTGGCTCATGCCTTTAATCCCAGCACTCGGGAGGCTGAGGCAGGTGGATCTCTGAGTTCGAGGCCAGCCTGGTCTACAGAGTGAGATCCAGGAAAGGCACTACACAGAGAAACCCTGTCTTGAAAAACCAAACAAACAAACAAAAAACGAGCTGCTAAGGCTTAGAGAAGCAAGAATTTGGTCAATTTACACAGTTTACGATGGGCAAAGCCAAGACTTGAACAGCAGCCAGCTCATCTGCTGTGTTTGTTCCTGGCTTCTTGCTATGTAACTGAGAGCAGGACTAGAGAGTACTGAGTTTACAGCGTTCATAGCTATACCCAAGTGCAGAGCTGGTTCATAGGGTTTGTCTGTAAAACAAACCAATGTACCCCCATCAAGATGAAACTTTAAGGAAATGTTTCTAATATCTGAGGTAGACTACCTAGACTACTATTAAGCTAGCTAAGCTGCAAAAGGTCTATCTGTTACCTTGAAAGTGTCCTGTTTGTTTTTTAGGAATTGCATTTCCAGTGGACTCTGGCCAGTGTGCTTTCAAGTTACCCAGGTTATTTTCTTCTGACCTCCTTCAGAAGAATGTTTCTTTTCCTATGGCTTGTGTTACATGCTTAGAACATGTCCTCACATTGGCTAGAGCACACACATACTTGTAACCTCAGCCCTTGAGAGCCTGAAGCAGGAGGATAGCCACAAGTTCAAGGCCAGCCCAGGTTCCATAGTGAGTTCTAGGTTGGCCTACTACGGAGTGGGGGGAGGTCTCAAAGAAACAAGCAATGACAGCAATAACAAAGAGTCACCTTTTTATTTTTGTGAATATGTGAGTGTTTGTGTGTGTGTGTGTGTGTGTGTGTGTGTGTGTGTGTGTGTGTGTGTACCTTAAAACTGGAGTTAGAGATGACTGTGAGCTGCCATGTAGGTGCTGGGAGTTGAACTCCATCATCTGCAAGAGCAGCAAGCGCTCTTAACCACTGAGCCATCTTTCCAATCTCACAGCGTCATGTCTTGGTTGAAGGGTCTTGTTTCTTGTCTTCACAATAAGGCCCTGTTTTATTTCTGAATACAAAAGTTTCCCCAACAAAAACTTTTGGAAAATTTCCCTAACATCCAGAAAGTAGTCCTAGCAAGATTTTTCTTGCTCAAATCTGGCTTTGATTGAGAGTGAACTCTCAGTGGCTCTGCCTATGTCGAAGCCTGAGGGTGTGTACGGCCCAGGACAGGCAATGGTTCTGAGACCCATCCCAGAGGCTGGAGTTGGGCGAGGAGGAGGATGTGTGCCTGGGCTTCTCAGGGCTTTGACATTGTATATGAGCTGCTTCTGTGGTGGCTGAGGGAGGATCGAGACTGCTGTGTCCTTATGCTCAAGAAAAAGCCAGTTCTAATGTTTGGCCCCATCAGGTTTGAAAGGCTGGCAGGTGTTTTGCAGGTATAAACAAGTCTACTGTTCTCTCTGGATTCTTTCCACATTTTCATCATCTGTACTTTATACCCTGTTTTATTAGAAAGAAAGGCCTGATTTGAGAATGTATCGCCTCTAGAAACTTAATCAGATTAAACTGTTGATTTTTCCATATGAATCAAACACATTTCCACGCTCTTTTGATAAGAGCTACAGGCAGTCCATTTTGAAAGAATGAAAAATGAATGAAACTACTTAAACATTGTGTCCATTTCACAGCAACAGATAGAACGGCAGTTGAAATGCTTGGCGTTTCAAAACCCTGGACCACAGGTGGCGGATTTTAACCCCGAGACAAGGCAGCAGAAAAAAAAAGCACGGATGTCGAAAATGAATGAATATTTTTCTGGGAAGCACAAGTAAGGTCATGACCTATTTGATTTATGGGGTTAAAAGTTTCATGTGTTCTCCTTGATTTTAAAGCAAAGTAATTGAAAGTTACATCTTGTTATGATTTCAAAATTTTCTTCTGTAGTACACTTAAGACGCCATATGTCTGGATGTTAGCATCTTTAAGAAATGGGCAATATTGTTGAGAGCAAGATGGCTTGTGTCTAGAATGCCAGCACTTGGATGCAGAGGCAGAAAGATTCCAAGTTCAAAGTCAGCTTGTTACTTTGGGAAACTGTGTATATGTGTTTGGGTTGGGGGGGGGGGGGGGTGGGCGGTAATCTAAGTCTCAAATTAAAGATCACTTTTTTTTTTAAAGGACCTTGTTCTAAAATAATACTTTTAGTAGAAAAGTTGACTAATGTAACAAAGAAGTATCATTAAAAGGAAAAATAATGTAATCACAGGGATAGATTAAAAATATGAAGTGGTTACCATCCTATCACTAAATACAAGGACTGTTAATACAATGGAATATACAAGACCTGAAGTTGTAACTCAGCGATGGAACACTTGCCTAGCATGTGCAAGGCCCTGACTTCCAACTCCAGCATGACAAGGGGAAAAAAATATGTTCCCCTGTAGGGAACTGGAAGGATGGCTCAGCAGTGAGGAACACTTCCTGTTCTTCCAGAGCACCTGAGCTGGTACTTAGCACCCACCTTGGGCAGCTCACTGCTGCCTGCAAATCCAGCTCTAGGGAATCTGACCCCATTTTCTGGTTTTGCAGGGAGGGGATCTCTACACAGATGGCACATAAATTTTAAATAATTTATATGAAGCAGAAAACCGAGCATACACATTTGAAAATTTGATGTGTAGGAAGAATGGTGTTTATTATTTTTTCATTTTTCCCTCTTATTGAAAAATAGATTCTCTTTTCATATAATATAACCTAATTATAGTTTCCTCTCATTTTTATGTATAAAATATGGTATGATTTATGCTGATCTTATGAAATTGCCTCTAAAATAAAATTTCAGTGAATTCTCATTAAGGAAAAGTGACATTACAACAAAAAATTTTATAATTTCTCTCTCCCACACAAATGATATATGTGTTATTTTTAATTAAGTGTGTGAGTGCAGGTGCCCACAGAGCCCAGAGGTATCAGATCCCCCTGACACTATATAGTTACAGGTAGTAGTGAACTACCCTAGGTGCATGCTGGGAATTGAACTCCAGTCCCGTGGAAGAACAGTGTATGCACTTAATTAACCACTGAGCTATCTCTCCAGCCCCATATATGAATAATTTAAAAAATCACGTATACATATGAAGCAAACCATAAACAAAATGTTGATAAATTAAAATATATTCTTAATTAGAAGGCATTCCAGCTAACGCGTGATCACGAGGCAGTTCCTCACCCTTTCTTACTTTTCCAGGAAAGGGGGAAAGGAAGAAACTGAATTACTTCAACTGAACAGGAGGAGAGGAGGTGTTAGGCTTGGGGACAAAGGATGCAGAGGTACCCACTGTTGTAGGCCAAGTTTTCCTGTCTTGATGTCATTCTCAAATAAACACACCGAGGCTTACATTAATTACAAATGCTTGGCCAATATCTCAGGCTTATTACTAACTAGCTCTTACAATTTAAGTTAACCCATATTCCTTATTTATGCTCTGCCACGTGGCGGTACCTTTACTAAATGGCATGCTCATCTCCTGCTCGATCTGTGTCTGGCTGACGACTCCTCTGCCTCTACCCTTCCTCTTACCAGAGTCTTCTGTATCTGGCTGTCCCATCTATACCTCTTGCCTGGCTTCCAGCCCGTCAGCTTTTTATTAACCGATGAGAGTAGTACATAGTCACAGTGTACAGAAGGATTATTCCACAGCCCACTGTGACCACATGAGTGAAATGCCAGCCATTGGGGCTCATGGTGGTAAGATATATAAGCTACTCCCAAGGTTTTCAAGCAGATCTGTTTTGAAGGATATATTAAAAACGGTTTGGTTTTGAGTAGGGGGTAAAGTTCCTGTAAAAGTCTTTCACCCCAGTCATGCTGTAGAGGTGGGCAGAGAAAATGTGAGGACCTAAGGTCTGAGCATTTTGCCTTCACTGGGGCCTTACAATGCAGACTGGCCACCTTGGTTATTTGCATTTTCTGTCCACACAGGGGAAAATAGTCTTAAAGAAACAGAAGAAAAGGCACCTGGAACCTTTGCCAATAGTTTCTGTCTTTTTTTTTTTTTTTTCCTTTAATGATTATGGTGTAGTAACTGATAGTTCTCGTATTGAGTCATTAAAAAATGTAGTAGTTTTTGCTAGGGTACTTTTAAGAGAGAAAAGGATTATAAAATCAGTAGAAAAGTGTAGAGGGCGTGCAGTCCTTGCTCTCACAGATAGGCACCAGGGAAACCAGGATTGTTAAACATGCAGGGTTGTCTCTTAGATGGAAGGTATGTATACCTGTTTTCCACTCAGAAGGCTGAGAGTGGGTGTGGTGAATAGCCTGGAGACCTCTGCACTCTGTGTATGGCCAGGCCACACCTGGCCCCAGCAGACCCTTACAAACAGGACTATATAGCCTAGTGATCTTTTCACTATCTGTATGACAGAGAACACACCAGATCCTCCCCAGGCCCTTAATATAACACATGTAGTCTATCTATAGAACCCATCTTCATGGAAGAGGTGACATGTACTTTGAAAAGGGTTCCAGTGTAATTAATTTTGCCTTAAACTGTATTGTGCACATGGGATTATGTTACATCAGGAAACTTTTTCTAAATTGTACTGTCCTTAAATATGCCTAAAATAAACTGCCTGGTGTCAGACTCTAGAAATTTGAACCAACACTGGCTACAGACTATTGAATCAGACTTTCTTCTTGCCTCACACAGATAGACACTATACTGGCCATGGTGTCTACAGAGACCCCCACAGAAAAATGCCATCAATATGTTATTTTAAAGGAAATATGGAACCTTTGTAGCAGGCAGCTTCAGTTAGC